>NW_026780853.1:95872-395872 GCF_030144855.1 Hypanus sabinus
CTGATCAGACCATAAATCTCTAAATGTCCAAAGATCCTATCTCTAAGAATCTTTTCCAACAGCTTTCCACCACAGACGTAAGGCTCACTGGTCTATAATTACCCGGACTATCCCTACTACCATTTTTGAACAAGGGGACAACATTCACCTCCTCCCAATCCTCTGGTACCATTCCCGTGGACAACAAGGATATAAAGATCATAGCCAGAGGCTCAGCAATCTCTTCCCTCGCCTCGTGGAGCAGCCTGGGGAATATTCCGTCAGGCCCCAGGGACATATCTGTCCTAATGTATTTTAACAACTCCAACACCTCCTCTCCCTTAATATCAACATACTTCAGAACATCAACCTCAATCATATTTTCCTCAGCGTCAAGTTCCCTCTCAGTGGTGAATACTGAAGAGAAGTATTCATTGAGGACCTTGCTCACTTCCACAGCCTCCAAGCACATCTTCCCACTTTTATCTCTAATCGGTCCTACCTTCACTACTGTCATCCTTTTGTTCTTCACACAATTGAAGAATGCCTTGGGGTTTTCCTTAACCCTACTCTCCAAGGCCTTCTCATGTCCCCTTCTTGCTCTCCTCAGCCCCTTCTTAAGCTCCTTTCTTGCTACCTATATTCCTCAATAGACCCATCTGATCCTTGCTTCCTTAACCTCATGTATGCTGCCTTCTTCCACCTGACTAGATTTTCCACCTCATTGGACACCCATGGTTCCTTCACCCTACCATTCTTTATCTTCCTCACCGGGACAAATTTATCCCTAACATCCTGCAAGAGATCCCCAAACATCGACCACATGTCCATAGTACATTTCCCTTCAAAAACATCATCCCAATTCACACCCACAAGTTCTAGCTTTATGGCCTCATAATTTGCCCTTCCCCAATTAAAAATTTTCCTGTCCTCTCTGGTTCTATCCTTTTCCATGATAATGCTAAAGGTCAGGGAGCGGTGATCACTGTCCCCCAGATTTTCACCCACAGAGATCTGTGACCTGACCCGGTTCGTTACCTATGGAGAGAAATTAAGAGTCAATATTTTGGATCTCTTCAGCCCTTTACCTTCTCCACCTATCACCTCACAGTTCTCACTTCACCCTCCCACTCACTCACCTTCCCCCTCGCCTGACTCCACTTATCACCTCCCAGCTTCTCACTTCACCCTCCCACTCACTTACCTTCCCCCTCGCCTGGCTCCACCTATCACCTCCCAGCTCCTCACTTCACCCTCCCACTCACTCACCTTCCCCCTCGCCTGACTCCACTTATCACCTCCCAGCTTCTCACTTCACCCTCCCACTCACTTACCTTCCCCCTCGCCTGGCTCCACCTATCACCTCCCAGCTTCTCACTTCATCCTCCCACTCACTCACCTTCCCTCTCGCCTGATTCCACATCCCAGCCTGTGTTCTTTCTCTTCCTCCCACCTTCTTATTTCAGTTTCTCCCCCCGTCCTTTCCAGTCCTGATGAAGGGTCTCAGCACAAAACGTCCGCTGTTCATTCCTCACCATGGATGCTGCCTGACCTGCTGAGTTTCTCAGCATTTTCCACAGATTTTCAGCATCTGCAGAATCCCGTGTGTTTGTAACTGACATGAACAGTAGGTACGAGGGAAGGAGGGAGGGAGAGGACACAGTATGAACACAGAGTGGGTACTGGGCTGTGCCACACGAATCTGATACAAAGGAGCTGTGAAATATCCACAAAATAAACCGCATTGTGCACTGGGCTCTGTAGAGAAATGGGCCTTTCTGCCCACCACCCCCAGACAGACCATTTCCCAACTAAATTACTCCCATGTGCCGGCGTGAGGACCATATCCCAGACAGACCATTTCCCAACTAAATTACTACCATGTGCCGGCGTGAGGACCGTATCCCAGACAGACCATTTCCCAACTAAATTACTCCCATGTGCCGGCGTGAGGACCATATCCCGGACAAGATGTCTCTGAGCTGTTGTTTCCATTGAGGTCACCGCACAGATATTGTCATGTTTTTTCAGCTCGTAGGCACTCTCGGACCCTTCTCCCTGTACAAAGGCCAGCAACATATCCGTTACAAGTCCAGCGTAAACATCACTGAAGATCTCACGTGGTCTGTACATACCGGCTGTGTGGTGGAAAAAGCACAACAGCACCTCTTTCACCTCAGATGGTTGAAGAAGTTTGGTGTGGGACCCCAAATCATAACAACTTTCTACAGGGGCACAATTGAGAGCACCCTGACTGGCTGCATCACTGCCTGGTACGGGAACTGTATTTCCCTCAATCGCAGGACTCTGCAGAGAGTGGTGAGGACAGCCCAGTGCATCTGTAGATGTGAACTTCCCACTATTCAGGACATTTACAGTGACAGGTGTGTAAAAAGGGCCCGAAGGATCATTGGGGACCCGAGTCACCCCAACCACAAACTGTTCCAGCTGCTACCATCCGGGAAACGGTACCGCAGCATAAAAGCCAGGACCAACAGGCTCCGGGACAGCTTCTTCCACCAGGCTATCAGACTGATTAATTCACACTGATACAACTGTATTTCTATGTTATACTGACTGTCCTGGTGTACATACTATTTATTACAAATTACTATAAATTACACATTGCCCCTTCAGACAGAGACGTAACGTAAAGATTTTTACTCATGTATGTGAAGGATGGAAGAAATAAAGTCAATTCAATTCTCCATCTCCCTCCCTCCACAGTCTCTCTCTATCTCCATCTCCCCTCTGACATTCACAAACTCCCTCTCCCGAGTCTCTCCCTACTTCCTTCACACCTCGATCTCTTCCTTACCCCTCGGTCTCTCCCTTGCCCCTCTCTCCCCTCAGTGTCTCCATAACTCAGTCTACCCTACATTACTCTCTGACTCCCTCCCCCCTTGGTCTCCCTGTCTATCTCCACCTCCCCTCGGACCCCACAGCCTCACCCTCGCCTCCCTCATTTCTTCACCCCTCAGCTTCTTCCAACGTTCCTCTCCCCTCAGTCTCTCCCTACCTGCCTCCCCCCTCGGACTTTCCCAACCTCCCCAACCCCTTACTCTGCGTACATCCCTCTTCCCTCATTCTCTCACTAACCACATCTACCCTCACTCCTTCCCTACCTCCCTCTCCCCTTGGTGTCCCCCCTCCCTCTACCCTTGGTCTCACCCCAACACCCCCAACGCTTGGTCACTCCTCATGTTGCCCCTCAGTCTCTCCCTACCTTATTCATGCCTCAGCCTCTCCCTACCTTCCTCTCCTCTTCTCTCTCACTGACCCTCTCCTTCTTATTCTTACCCTACCTTCCTCACATGAGTCACTCCTTACATCCCTTTCCAGTTGCACTCCTTACTACCCTCCACCCTCAGTCTCCCCCCAATTTCCTCTCTCCTCAATGTCTCCCTACCACAATCAACTCTCAGTCAGACCGCAATGCACTCCTACCTCGGTCTCTCCCTACTCTCATCACCTCGCACTCTCCCCTCTGAGCCTCGCCACCTTCCCCTCTCCCCTCGGACTCTTGCCGCCTCGTCCTCTCTCTGTCTCCCCATCCATTCAGCATCTCTCTAACTCCAACCCCCTCAGCCTCTCCTCTACCTCCCACTCCCCTAGGCCTCTCCCTGTATCACCCTCCCCTTGCCCTCTCTGCCCCCCACCTCACTGCCTCTCCATGTCTCCCAACCCCTCAGTCTCACCCTATCTTCCTCTTCCCTCAGTCTCACCGCCTGGTACATCACTGCCCCTCTTCCCTCACTCACACCCCGAAGGGCCTGTGCTGTGCTGTACTGTTCTGTGTTCTATGATCTCTGTCACAGGTCAGACTGGGCAGTTTCATTCTGACCCCGGTGTGAAGGGGGATACGGGAAAGGTGATCACAGACCACGGGCAGGGCAGCCGACTGGAAAACTCAGCCCGTGGTGTGTGTTGGTGACTCGGGACGTCCCAGAATTTCCCCACAACTACCACACTGCTGTGTCACTGGGGTACGGTGACCTACCTGTACAGTACACAGTGTTATACCCGGCTGTCGGCCACAGCCAATACACAAAGTAACCGGAGCAGTTTTTCACCCTGATCTCCAGGCTCCAGTAACAGGTGTTGATATACCAATTGTTGAAGCAGACGGTCCTGGTCACCTCCCCCTCTCCCACGTTGGGATGGGGACCTGGAATGAGATTTATAAACACTGTAAAATGTACCCAGTCCCACCGTACAGCGGGGAATGTGAATCAGGACCCACTGTAAATCAGTGGTTCACAACCCACGGTCCAGTCCGGCCTCAGTCAGCACTGAGCTGCTGCCCTCTCCCTCTCCACCCCACCCTCCCCGCAGCAGCACCTTCGTCTTCTGAATGAGCCTCCCATGAGGGACCTTGTCAAACGTCTGGGGGATCTCACTGAAACCTATTGAATATTGAAAGGCCTGGATGGAGTGGACACTGAGAGGATATTTCCTACAGTGGAGGAGTCTGGGACCAGAGGGCACAGACTCAGGACACATAAACCTCCCTTTAGAACAGAGACGAGGGAGAATTTCTTCAGCCAGAAGGAGGTGAATCTGAGGAATTCATTGCCACAAACGGCTGTGGAGGTCACGTCATTTATAAATGTAAAGTGGAGGTTGAGAGGTTTTTTGATTTGTGAGGGTGTCATTTGTGACTGTCCCTCATTCACCCATGGCCTGCCCAATGCTCATCAGTCCCATCCATAAGAATCCTCTCCACTGCCTTCCCTACCACTGACGTGAGACTTACTGGTCAGAGAGTCACAGAAAGCTACAGCACAGAAACAGGCCCTTCGGCCCATCCAGTCCATGCTGAATCATTTAATCTGCCTTGTCCCATCAACCTGCACTGGACCACAGCCGTCCATCTCTCCCATCCATGGACCAACCAAACTTCTCTTAAACATTGAAATCGAAATGGCATCCACCACTTGCTCAGGCAGCTCGTTCCACACTGTAGTTTCCAGGATTATTCCTGTTTCCTGACATTCAACAAAAGTTTAAATCTGTTTTATTTATCTATTTGGCAATAAAACACGGAGTAGGGCCTTCTGACCCTTTGAGCCACACTGACTCTGCAACCCTCGACAATCCCGAGAAAGCCGATCGTCGTCATGGGACAATTTACAATGACCAATGAACCCACCCGGTACGTCTTTGGACAGTGGGAGGAAACCGGAGAACCCGGGGAAAACCCATGCATTCCATGGGGAGGACGGACAGAGACTCCTTACAGATGACACTGGAATTGAACTCTGAACTCCGACACCCCGAGCTGTAATAGCGACGTGCTAACCACTACGTTACCATGGCAAAAATTAACTTATCCCACTAACTGGTGAACGATGAGTCTGGGGTCGTTGAAACTCCTCCGGGTGGTATCCAGAATGGGGTCAGTGGGCAGATCAGTTCTGTAACACAACTCCAGGAAGTTGTCACTCCTCCACTGGACTCCATGACGATACAGGACCGTAGAGCGGTCTGAGTGACTGTGGGGAGACCTCTCAGGGAGATGGGGTTCTGCGTCCATGCTAGGGTCCTCTGAAGAGAATGAGGTTGTTATTGTGACCCTCCCCAAAAATAACCGAGCCCCACTGACCCTACCGTTTAACCAGCCTGTGTGGTACCCGGAGCAGTGATATCGTGGAACAATATTCTCAGGAATCTTCCATCCTCCGGAACTGAAACAACAATCAGAGAGTCAGTCTCTGATCTGAGGGAGACATGGGAAATTGCATTCATTATGTCCGTACCCTGTCTCTGGTCAATAACCCCCCAATCCTGGGAATTCCCTCTCTGTTGTACCTCCCCCTTGTCTCTACCCCGAGAGTGTGGGATCTTCCCTCTCCCTGTATTTACTCCACATCTCAGTGTAGTCACTGATGATCCCGGTCTCCCTGCATTTCCCATTCACACACCCCTTGTTTCCCTGTTTACATTCCCCTTCTGTGTCCAGTTTCTCAGTGATTATCTCCTCACTTTACCTGTTAAATCTGTACCATCCCACATCAAGATTTCCATCACTCATCCATTGTCCACCGGTACACTCAGAGTGGGAACAATTCGTGATCCTCCAGGGCTGATCCAGGACGGTGTGGGTTCCACACGGATCACCGAGTGTGGAGTCTGTGACTGAGGGACAGAACGATGTTCAGTGTTAATGTACAGCTCACGTTCCCCATCCTCTTTCTCTGCCAACCACAATCCCCATTCTGAACTAAATGGTGGGAGAAGGGAGGGAGCCTAGCAGTAAGGTGATAGGTGAAACCAAGTGGGTGGGAAAGTTCAAGGGCTGGAGAAGAAAGAATCTGATCAGAGAGGAGAGTGGACAATAGGAGAAATGGCAGGAGGAGGGGACCCAGGGGGAAGTAATAGTTTGGTGCCGAGAAGTAAAAGTTCACATTAGGGAATGGACGAAGGGGGAGGAGAATTTTGTTCACCGGAAGGAGAAATCGATATTCGTACCATTAGGTTGGAGGCTACGCAGAAGGAATATAAAGTGTTGTTCGACTTTAAGGGGATTCATCTTGGCACAAGTCAAGTTTACAGATCAACAACAGTGGAAAGGGATTGGGATTCGGAATTTAAATGTTTGGCCATTGGGAAATCCTGTTTATGGCGGATGGTGTGGAGGTGCTCGAGAAGCAGTCCCCCAGTTTACAATGAGACTCAACAATGTAGAGGAGGCCACATTGGGAACAACAAACAGCCCCGACAGATTCAGTGGAGTGATGCCTCATCTGGAAGGACTGCTTGGGGCCCTCAGTGGAGGTGAGAGAGGAGGTGAATGGGCAGGTGCACGGATAAGTGCCTGGAGGGAGATTAGTGGGGAGGGACATATGGACAAAGGGATCGTGGAGAGAGCGATCCCTGCAGACAGTGGTGAGCAGGGGGAGGAAAGGATATGTTTAGCAGTCAGGTCCCTTTGGAGATTGAGGAAATTGTGGAGGATAATGTGTTGGATGCTGAGGCTGAAGTCGTGGTAGGTGAGGACAAGGAACTCGGGAAGATGGAGTGAGTGTAGATGTTTGGGAAATGGAGGAGATACGGGTGAGGGAAACATCAATAGTAGAGGGAGGGAAACCCCATTCTTTAAAGCAGGAGGACATCTCTGATACCCTGGAATGGAAACCACATCCTGAGGACAGATGTGGTGGAGGCACATCTTGTGCCAAGATGAGGCCACCCTCAAGGTGGAGGAGCAACACCTCATATTCCATCCGGATACCCTCCAACCTGATGGTATGAATATCAATTTCACTTTCCAGTCAACAAAATTTACTCCACTCCCTTCCGATAATCCCATTCTGATCTTTTACTTCTCACCTGCTTTAAACTTCCCCCTGGGTCTCCTCCTCTTTCCGTTTCTCCAATTGTATTCACTCCCCTCTCCTATCAGTTTCTTTCTTCTCCGGCCCTTGACCTTCCCACCCACCTGGCTTCACCTGTCACCTTCCAGCTAACCACTCTGCCCCCACCCCCAACCTTTGTTCTGGCATCTTGCCCCTGCCCTCTCAGTCCTGAAGAGGGGTCTTGGCCCAAATTATCAACTAACTATTCATTTCCATGGATGCTGCCTGCCCTGCTGAGTTTCCCCAGCATTGTGTGTGTGTGTTGCTACATATTACTATATAATACCCTGAGATTCAGTTTCTTCCCGGCATTCACAGTGGAACAAAGAAATACAATAGAATCAATGAAAAACTACACACAAACAAAGACTGACAAGCAACAAATGTGCAATAGAAATCAACAGTGTCCATCAGTCAGGACCCCACCACCCAGGACATGCCCTCTTCCTATTACCACCATCAGAGAGGAGGGACAGGAGCCTGAAGACACACACTCAACGTTTCAGGAACAGCTTCTTCCCCTCCGCCATCAGATTTCTGAACGGACAGTGAACCCATGAACATTACCTCACTATTTCTGCTCTCTTTCTACACTACATATTTATTTTCTATATATTTGTTATTGTAACTTGTGTATTGCACTGTGCTGCTGCTGCAAAACAACAAAATTCATGACATTTGTCAGTGATAGTAAACCTGATTCTGATTCTGTGTTCTAGTACATGGAACATATAGCAGTACAGCACAGGAACAGGCCCTTCGGCCCACAATGTTGTGCTGACCCAGCTTAAAAAAAATCAGAAACACCCAAACACTAATCCCTTGAGATGTTTCCACAACCAATGATCTCCCTTTAAGGACTTTATCTTGTTTTTTCATGTTCTCGTTATTTATTGCTATTTATTGATATTTGCATTTGCATAGTTTGTGGCCTTCTGCAATCTGCTTCATCTGTCACTGATCCTGTTATAGTTACTATTCTATAGATTTGCTGCAAATGCCCAAAGGAAAATGAATCTCAGGGTTGTATGTGGTGAAATATGTACTCTGATCATAGCGCACCCCCACCCCCCCTCCCCCCCGGGGCACTTCAAGATCTTTGCGCAGGTCGCCACCTCTGACCATTGTGAACAATGCCCGGACCTTACATTTCGTTGAAGTCTGATGACGATGGGGTGTCTGGCAACGGGAGCAGGTAGGAATGGACTAGGAACTCCTAGTCAGAACCCTGCACGGCAGCGGCACGGGGTATTTGGTCTCTAGCAGCTGGGACTGAGTGGCAGCTGTTTTCGGCAGACCCCTGTGCGACTGAGCAGCCCTATTTAGGGACCGCACTGCTCACCCCAACTGGGGAAGGGACTAGAAAAGGTGGACTAAAAACTGCCCATTCAATCACTCACCTGGGTAGGTTACTGCGCCTCTCGGGCTATTCCACTACTGTGGTCAAAATAAGAAACAATACAACTATCAACTGGCAACATGGGATGTAAGGACTCTCCTGGACTCGTACGACATCTTTGACAGACCTCACCGCAGAACAGCCTTGATCGACATTGCTGCCCTGAGTGAGGCCAGGCTCCTGGATGGAGGCTCTTTAACAGAGGAAGGGATGGGTTACACCTTCTTCGGGAAAGGTTTCCCCCCAGGTGGACAACATCTCCACGGAGTAGGATTGGCCATCAAGAACACCTTTCTACCAAGTCTCACAGAAACACCTGTTGCATTAGTGAAAGACTAATGACCCTCCGTATCTCCCTGGCAAAGAAACGTTATGCCACGCTTCTCAGTGTCTATGCACCAACTTTGCCATCTGAGAATGAGGCCAAGGAACGCTTTTATCAGACATTGGCTGAAGCTCTTAGCCGGATCCCTAGGAATGACATCAACGCTAGGGTGGGACAGAACAACGGGATATGGAGTGGAGTGCTAGGTAGGCATGGTATTGGCAAGGTCAATGCAAATGGCATGAGGCTACTTACTCTTTGCTCTGAGCATAACCTTACCATGACCAACTCCATCTTCCAGCAGAAGGCAAAATATAAGACCTCGTGGATGCACCCTCGCTCTAAACATTGCCACATGATCGACTTCATCATTGTGAGGCGTAGTGACATCAAGGATGTCCTCATCACCCGTGCCGTGAGAGGTGCAGAGTGCCAGACTGACCATCGTATGATTGCGGCCATACTCCATATGAAAGTACGTCCCGTCCCCCCCCCGCCCCCCGCCGTGGCTGAAAACAAAACAATAAAAAGCGGCTAATTTGCAACCGCCTGAGAAACCCAGAAGCAGGAAGTGAGTTTCGACACATCCTAGCTGAGAAACTAAGGGAGCTGGAACTTCGTCTGAATTCAGAAAATACCATGGAACAACAGTGGACCTGTATCAGCTCCGCGTTCTATGAGGCAGCAGCTCAATCCATCGGCCATAAGAGCAGAAACCATCAAGACTGGTTTGACGATAACTCAGATACCATCCACAACTTGCTTAAGGACATGCACAAAGCACACCGGGCAGCTTTAGATAACCCTTCATCCATCACCATCAGACAACACTGGCAGGCAGCTCGGAGGAAAGTGCAAAAGGCAATACCCCGCAGAGTGTTATACAGCCAGCTACATCATGGTCGATGCTCAGCTGAAGGGCCGAGAAAGTACAATAAGGATCAGATGAAGAATGCTTCAAGAAAGTACAAGATCAGACCAGATGTTGCTGCTGACTGTAACACTTGGCAACAGCTGTGTAGGGATGGGGTTTGTATTCTGGAGATGGAAAGAACAACAAGAAGACAGCAGAAGAGAGCCAGGAGAAATGCAGCCATGATCACCATCACTACCAGCACCACTACCACATATACATGTCCCACCTGCAATAGGACTTGTGGGTCCAGGATAGGACTGTATAATTATCAAAGATCTCACCGTTAAAGGAGTGGATGTCGTCATCAGATTCTGTTGGACAACCGAAGACTCTGATAATAAAATTTACTTTGATCTTTTCCCTCCTACCTACACAATGTTCACATCCCTACATCTCCCTCACATCAAAGTGCCTATCAAAGCGTCTCTTAAAAGCTTCGAATGTATTTACACCTCCCACCATACCAGGCAGCAAATTCAGGCATCCACCACTCTCTGAGGAAAAAAACTTACCCCTCACATCCCTCTTGAACCTACCCCCTCTCACCTTCAATGCCTGCACTCTGGTATATGACATTTCAACCCTGGGAAAGAGATACTCTCTGTCCACTCTATCTCTGCCTCTCAGATGTTATAAACCTCTCTCTGATCTCCCCTCAGCCTCCGATGCTCCAGAGAAAACAACCCAAGTTTATCCTGCCTCTCGTGATAACACATGCCCTCTAAACCAGACAGTATCCTGGTAAACCTCTTCTGCACCCTCTCCAAAACCTCAACATCCTTCCTATAGTGGGGTGACCAGAATGTCTGCAATACCCCAGACGTGGCCTCACCAGGGTTATACAAAGTTGCAACACAACCTCTTGACTTTTGACCTCAATGCCCCGACTAACAACATCAGCATTCCATAAGCCTTCTTCACCACCCTATTGAACCCTGAGCCACTCTCAAGGAGTTCTGAACTTGGGTCCTGTTATATATCGCTAGTGTTCATTTTTTCGGAGGACTGTCACTTTAAAATGCTGGGAGAATGAGACTGACTATTGGACACCGAGCTGCACCAGACAGACAGAGATGTGGAGTTACTCGATGGACAATGAATGTTTCTTGCGGCTTGTTTTGATTATATAAGGACATACAAACACACGCGCTCAGAGTCGAGATGGATTCGGTCAATGGAAGACACCAGTGAGTCGGTCGCTGGTTTAAACTTTCAGTAGCCGAAAAGGGGTGAGCTGAGATCAATCTAGAGTATGGATAAATGACTCTCACAAGTGCTGCAACTAGAACAAGTTTGCAGAGAAGAGAGGAGAGGAAGGTTTGAAACAGAAGAAACCTAATGACAAAGAGATCACAGTTTGGACTCTCTCTCTAAGTAGCCCGTAAGGGTGAGTTTGTTTCCATTTGGATATGAAAGGGTGATTGTCACATAGTTAATCTACAGGAGCAGGTTCTCTGGTGAGGGGGAAACCTTTGCGAATACCACAGGTGTGTTTACCCTTTGTCTGGGTGTGGTAGTTCACTGAAGAAAGGCACCCCTGTGGCAAATCACTGTTGGAGTTATTTTGTATGTCATGGAACTGGATAAGTAGCTATCACGTTATGTGTGGAAGCTGCTGGTACGTCAACCCTTGCCTGGATGGTGGTTCCCTTTGTGATGAGCTACTGTCGGTGATAATCCATATGTGGATTCTGTGGCCACCACTTTGGGATGTCCCGTAGCTGAATTCGGGTGTGGTACCACTTGTGTTGAAAGGATATTCGTTGAAGATCACTGTCGGTGATACTTCCTGTGTAGAGTGGAACAATTTTGGAGATAAAACCTACTGCTATTGTTATTTTGTATTACTGTCGTGGGATCTGTGGAAAATTGATGTTAATAGTCTTCCCACAACATTTACCATTGGATTATAAATATCTCGCATTAATTAACCTGTGAACTAAACAGAACTTTCTTACACACCATCGTAAGACTGTATCTCTTACCACCTAAGCTTGAAGAAGTTTGGGGGATATATATATTTACACCTATAACACCATTACCTCTTGATTTATATAACATAGTTACTAATAAAATACTGTTTCGTTAACAGCAAAACCAGACTCCAGGTGTGTTCTATTGTTGCTGTTACTTTTACAGGGTTGCGTGTATGTGACAATCCCAAGAACTCTCTGCTCAGCAACACTGTTAAGGATCTTGCCCTCAACATGCCAAACTGTGATTAATAACTTCCCTGTGATCTATTGTGTTCTTTTTCATTAATTGTAGTGAAGAGATATGTGGCTCTTGCTCCTCGACTCATAAAATCTACTGTCACTGATTAAATGGACTCTCAAGTTCAAGTTTATCATCATTCAACCATATACAAGTATCCTGCCAAACAAAACAACATTCCACCAGACCAAGGTGCACAACACAGTACATATAACTCACAACAACACATCAAGTAATATTACCACAAATAAATTAACAAATTATAAAACATATTCCAGAAGATTGACATTTAGCATAAGGTGCATTTCAAAGTTCAGAGTAAATTTATTACCAAAATACAGATATGTCACCATATACAACCCAGAGATTCATTTTCTTGTGGGCATACTCAATAAATCTATAGAATAATAACCACAACAGAATCAATGAAAGATCGACCAGTTAGGCCATTCAACCAGAGTGCAGAAGACAACAAACTGTGCAAATACAAAAAGGAAAAATAATAATGATAATAAATAACAATAAATATCAAGATCATGAGATGAAGAGTCCTTGAAAGTGAGTCCATAGGTTGTGGGAACATTCCAATGATGAGGCGAGTGAAGTTGAGTGAACTTTTCCCCTGTGCCGTGCAATAGATTTTTGAGCCGTTTCACAGACACCCGGTTCACCTGTCCTTTGTGAGGCCGGGAGGAGTCAGTGTACAATGTTTATATGAAGTGTGAGAGGTTGCAGCCCCTGTTTGAGTATCTAAAGGGGCTGCTGCTCACGTTTTGGTTGTACTTCAGCCCTGTGCTCCTGATATATGGTCACCCAGTACGGAGGGGGTTGGGTCACTCAGAGAATCTACTGGTGGGCTTGTTCCTGGACCTGGCCGAGATGGCCATTCGTGGGTCCAGGCAGTCAAGGGCTCTGCCCAAGCTGAACGCCTGTCCCTCTTCTGGGGTTACCATCATGTAGAGATGGAGCATGTGATCACTATGGGTACAGGGGGATTTCCTGGGACGGTGGGTCCTTCAGGGAATTGAGTGCTTTGTAGATAGTAATCGAATAAAAAAAAACATGAATTAGGGAGTGGGATAAACCCCTGACAAAGCATTCTGCACTGGGCTGTGTATCAGACACACAAGATACTGGGGAGTTCAGCAGGTCAGGCAGCATCGATGGAGAGAAATAAAGAGTCAACGTTTCGGGTCTCTTCAACCCTTTACCTTTTCAACCTATGATCTCCCAGCTTCTCACTTCACCCTCCCACTCACTTACCCTCCCCCTCGCCTGGCTCCACCTATCATCTCCCAGCTTCTCACTTCACCCTCCCACTCACTTACCTCCCCCTCACCTGGCTCCACCTATCACCTCCCAGCTTCTCACTTCACCCTCCCACTCACTTACCCTCCCCCTCTCCTGGCTCCACCTATCACCTCCCAGCTTCTCACTTCACCCTCCCACTCACTTACCTCCCCCCTCGCCTGGCTCCACCTATCACCTCCCAGCTTCTCACTTCACCCTCCCACTCACTTACCTTCCTCCTCGCCTGGCTCCACCTATCACCTCCCAGCTTCTCACTTCACCCTCCCACTCACTTACCTTCCCCCTCGCCTGGCTCCACCTATCACCTCCCAGCTTCTCACTTCACCCTCCCACTCACTTACCCTCCACCTCGCCTGGCTCCACCTATCACCTCCCAGCTTCTCACTTCACCCTCCCACTCACTTACCTCCCCCTCGCCTGGCTCCACCTCCCAGCTTCTCACTTCACCCTCCCACTCACTTACCCTCCCCCTCGCCTGGCTCCACCTATCACATCCCAGCCTGTGTTGCTTCTCTTCCTCCCACCTTCTTATTTCAGTTTCTCCCCCCGTCCTTTCCAGTCCTGATGAAGGGTCTCAGCGCAAAATGTTCACTGTTCATTCCTCACCGTGGATGCTGCCTGACCTGCTGAGTTTCTCAGCATTTTCCACAGATTTTCAGCATCTGCAGAATCTTGAGTGTTTGTAACTGACATGGGCAGAATGGTTCCACATGAATCTGATACACCGGAGCTGTGAAATATCCACAAAATAAACCGCATTGTGCACTGGGCTCTGTAGAGAAATGGGCCTTTCTGCCCACCACCCCCAGACAGACCATTTCCCAACTAAATTACTCCATTGTACTCCATTGTGAGGACCATATCCCAGACAGACTATTTCCCAACTAAATTACTCCCATGTGCCGGCCTGAGGACCATATCCCAGACAGACCATTTCCCAACTAAATTACTCCCATGTGCCGGAGTGAGTACCATATCCCAGACGGACCATTTCCCAACTAAATTACTCCCATGTGCCAGCGTGAGGACCAGATCCTAGACAGACCACTTCCCAACTAAATTACTCCCATGTGCCGGCGTGAGGACCATATCCCGGACAAGATGTCACTGGGCTGTTGTTTCCATTGAGGTCACCGCACAGATATCGTCATGTTTTTTTCTGTTCATAGACACTCTCGGACCCTTCTCCCTGTTCAAAGGCCAGCAACATGGACATGTCACACATCCGTGATCCAAGATCCGGCATACACATCAGCGAGGATCTCACGTGGTCTGTACATACCAGCTGTGTGGTGTAAAAAGCACAACAGCACCTCTTTCACCTCAGACATTTGAAGAAGCTTGGTTTGGGCCCCCAAATCATAACAACTTTCTACAGGGGCACAATAGAGAGCATCCTGACTGGCTGCATCACTGCCTGGTACGGGAACTGTCCTTCCCTCAATCGCAGGACTCTGCAGAGAGTGGTGAGGACAGCCCAGTGCATCTGTGGATGTGAACTTCCCACTATTCAGGACATTTACAGTGACAGGTGTGTAAAAAGGGCCCAAAGGATCATTGGGGACCCGAGTCACCCCAATCACAAACTGTTCCAGCTGCTACCATACGGGAAACGGTACCACAGCATAAAAGCCAGGACCAACAGGCTCCGGGACAGCTTCTTCCACCAGGCCATCAGACTGATTAATTCATGCTGATACAACTGTATTTCCATGTTATACTGACTGTCCTGGTGTACATACTATTTATTACAAATTAATATAAATTGCACATTGCCCCTTCAGACAGAGACATAAAGACATAAAGATGTAAAGATTTTTACTCATGTATCTGAAGGATGCAAGAAATAAACTCAATTCAATTCTCCATCTCCATCCCTCCACAGTCTCTCTCTCTACTTCCATCTCCCCTCTGACTTTCACAAACTCACTCTCCCCTCACTCTCCCTACTTCCTTCACACCTCGATCTCTTCCTCACCCCTTGGTTTCTCACTACCCCTCTCTCCTCGGTGTCACCATAACTCCGTCTACCCTAGATTACTCTCTGCCTCCCTCCCCCCTTCGTCTCCCTGTCTATCTCCAACTCCCCTCGGACCCCACAGCCTCACCCTCACCTCCCTCATTTCTCCATCCCTCAGCTTCTTCCAACCTTCCTCTCCCCACGTCCATATCCCCTCAGTCTCTTCCTACCTGCTTCCCCCCTCGGATTTTCCCAACCTTCCCATCCCCTTATTCTCTGCATACGTCCCTCTTTCCTCGGTCTCTCACTAACCACATCTCCCCTCGGTCCTTCCCTACCTCCCACTCCCCTGGTGTTCCCCCCCTCTACCCTCGGTCTCACCCCAACACCCCTCACCTTTGCTTTCTCCTCACGTTCTCCCCTCAGTCTCTCTTTACTTTATTCATTCCTCAGCCTCTCCCTACCTCCCTCTCCCCTCGGACTTGCTGTACCTCCCTCTCCCCATCTCACTGCATCCTCACTCTGTCACACTTCGATTTCTCCCTACCAGCATCCCCTCTGGTCTCTCCCTACCTTCCTCTCCCCTTGATTCTCACTATCAATCTCTTACTTAGTCTTACCCTATCTTCCTCTCCTGAGTCGCTCCCTACCCTTTCCACTCGCATTCCTTACTACCCTCCACCCTCGGTCTCCCCCCAATACTCTCTCTCCTCGGTGTCGCCTACCACAGTCAACTCTCGGTCAAACCGCAACTCACTACCGTCTTGGCCTCTCTCTACTCTCGTCAACTCCCCCCCCCCCACCCCTCGGACCCTCGCCTCCTCGTGCTCTCCCCTCGGAGCCTCGCCGTCTCACTCTCTCCCCTTGGACCCTCTCCACCTTGCGCTCTCCCCTCGGACTCTCGCCACCTCATCCTCTCTCTGTCTTGCCGTACCCTCAATTCCTCCCTGTCTTCCCATCCCCTTGGCCTCTCTCTGTCTTCCCATCCATTCAGCATTCCTCCAACTCCAAACCCTTCAGTCTCTCGCCTGCCTCCCACTCCCCTCGGCCTCGCCCTGTATCACCCTCCCCTCGTCCTCTCTGTCCCCCCTCCCTATTGCCTCTCCAAGACAAACACCCCTCAGCCTTTCCCTGCCTCCGAATCCCCAGTCTCTCCCTGTCTCACTCTCCCCTCGGGCCCTCGCCGCCTCGCACTCTCCCCTCGGACTCTCGCTGCTTCACACTTGCCCCTCGACCATTCCTTGTCTTCCCCTCCCCTTGGCCTCTCTATCTCTCCATCGCCTTGGCAACCCTCTAACTCCAATCCTCTCGGCCTCTCCCTCTCTCACTCCCTGAATCCCCCTCCCATCAGTCTCTCCCAGTCTTGCCCTCCCCTCGGACTCTCCATGGACGCCCATCTCCTCAGCCTTTCCCCTACCAAACCCTCCATTTGACAACCAACTCCCCCACCCATCAGCCTCTCCCAGTCTTGCCCCCCCCCCAACCTTGCCTTGTCACACCTCCTCTCGGACGCTCAATCTCCCTTCCCCTCATTGCCTCCCTGTCTCCCACATCCTCTCTGCCTCTCCCTATCTCACCATACCCTTGGCCTATCACTGTCTCCCCCTCATCTCGGCCTCTCCTCATCTTCCTCTACCTGGGTCTCTCCTTATCTCCCTATCCCCCTATCCCCTCTGTCTCTCCGTCTTTCTCTCCCCTCAGTCTCTCCCTATCTTCCTCTCCTCTCGGTCTCCCTCCATCTCCACTAGGTATGTCTCTCCACTCACTCCCACCACTGTTCCCTCCGTTTCCTGTCACTCACCCTCCCTCACTCCAGGGGATGGGTAGACTCTCTCCCAGCAGCTGACACAGCATTGTGGCCCGAAGGGCCTGTGCTGTACTGTTCTGTGTTCTATGATCTCTGTCACAGGTCAGACTGGGCAGTTTCATTCTGACCCCGGTGTGAAGGGGGATACGGGAAATGTGATCACAGACCACAGGCAGGGCAGCCGGCTGGAAAACTCAGCCCGTGGTGTGTGTTGGTGACTCAGGACGTCCCAGAATTTCCCCACAACTACCACACTGCTGTGTCACTGGGGAACGGTGACCTACCTGTACAGTACACAGCATAATTCCAGGGTGTCGGCCACAGCCGATACACAAAGTAACCGGAGCAGTTTTTCACCCTGATCTCCTGGCTCCAGTAACAGGTGTCTTCACCCTGGGTGAAGCAGGCGGTCCTGGTCACCTCCCCCTCTCCCACGTTGGGATGGGGACCTGGAATGAGATTTATAAACACTGTAAAATGTACCCGGTCCCACAGTACAGCGGGGAATGTGAATCAGGACCCACTGTAAATCAGTGGTTCACAACTCACGGTCCAGTCCGGCCTCAGTCAGCACTGAGCTGCTGCCCTCTCCCTCTCCACCCCACCCTCCCCGCAGCAGCACCTTCATCTTCTGAATGAGCCCCCCATGAGGGACCTTGTCAAACGTCTGGGGGATCTCACTGAAACCTATCGATTATTGAAAGGCCTGGATAGAGTGGACATGGAGAGGATGTTTCCTATAGTGGGGGAGTCTGGGATCAGTGGTTCCAGCCTCACAACACAGAAGTCTCCCTTTAGAACAGAGATGAGGGAGAATTTCTTCAGCCAGAAGGAGGTGAATCTGAGGAATTCATTGCCACAAACGGCTGTGGAGGTCACGTCATTTATAAATGTAAAGTGGAGGTTGAGAGGTTTTTTGATTTGTGAGGGTGTCATTTGTGACTGTCCCTCATTCACCCACGGTCTTCCCAATGCTCATCAGTCCCATCCGTAAGAATCCTCTCCGCTGCCTTCCCTACCACTGACGTGAGACTTACTGGTCAGAGAGTCACAGAAAGCTACAGCACAGAAACAGGCCCTTCAGCCCATCCAGTCCATGCTGAACCATTTAAACTGCCTTGTCCCATCAACCTGCACCCGGACCACAGCCGTCCATCTCTCCCATCCATGTACCAACCAAACTTCTCTTAAACATTGAAATCAAAATGGCATCCACCACTTGCTCAGGCAGCTCGATCCACACTTTAGTTTCCAGGATTATTCCTGTTTCCTGACATTCAACAAAAGTTTAAATCTGTTTTATTTATCTATTTGGCAATAAAACACGGAGTAGGGCCTTCTGACCCTTTGAGCCACACTGACTCTGCAACCCTCGACAATCCCGAGAAAGCCGATCGTCGTCATGGGACAATTTACAGTGACCAATGATCCCACCCGGTACGTCTTTGGACAGTGGGAGGAAACCGGAGAACCCGGGGAAAACCCATGTATTCCATGGGGAGGACGGACAGAGACTCCTTACAGATGACACTGGAATTGAACTCTGAACTCCGACACCCCGAGCTGTAATAGTGACGCACTAACCACTACATTACCATGGCAACCATTAATTTATCCCACTAATTAGTGAACGATGATGTCTACAGACTCCCCCAACTCCCTGGAGATTGCCCCACCACTGAAATGAGTCTGGGATTGCTGAAAACCTTCCGGGTCGTATCCAGAATGGGGTCAGTGGGCAGATCAGTTCTGTAACCCAACTCCGGGAAGTTGTCACTCCTCCACCGGACTCCATGATGATACAGGACCGTAGAGCGGTCTGAGTGACTGTGGGGAGACCTCTCAGGGAGATGGAGTTCTGTCTCCATGCTAGGGCCCTCGGAAGAGATCAGGGCTGTTATTGTGACACATCCCAAACATAACAGAGCCCCACTGATGTAAACTCTGACCCTACCGTTTAACCAGCCTGGGTGGTACCCGGAGCAGTGATATTGCGGAACGATATTCTCGGGAATCTTCAATCCTCTGGAACTGAAACAACAATCAGAGAGTCAGTCCCTGATCTGAGGGAGTTTATTCACTCAGAGAGACATGGGAAATTACACTGACCATACCATGTCTCTGGTCAATAACCCCCCAATCCTGGGAATTTCCTCTCTGTTGTACCTCTCCCTTGTCTCTACCCTGAGAATATGGGATCTCCCCTCTCCCTGTATTTACCCCCCATCTCAGTGTAGTCACTGATGATCCCGGTCTCCCTGCATTTCCCATTCACACACCCCTTGTTCCCCTGTTTACAATCCCCTTCTGTGTCCAGTTTCTCAGTGATTATCTCCTCACTTTACCTGTTAAATCTGTACCATCCCACTTCAAGATTTCCATCATCCATCCATTGTCCACCGGTACACTCAGAGTGGTCACAATTCATGCTCCTCCAGGGCTGATCCAGGACGGTGTGGGTCACACACGGATCACCGAGTGTGGAGTCTGTGACTGAGGGACAGAACGATGTTCAGTGTTAATGTACAGCTCACGTTCCCCATCCTCTTTCTCTGACAACCATAACCCCCATTCTGAACTAAATGGCGGGGGAGGGGAGGGAGGATAGCTGGAGGGTGATAGGTGAAGCCAAGTGGGTGGGAAATTGTGGAGGTTAATGTGTTGGATGCGGAGGCTGAAGTGGTGGTAGGTGAGGACTCGGGACTCGGGAAGATGGAGTGAGTGTAGATGTATGGGAAATGGAGGAGATCCGGGTGAGGGAAACATCAATAGTAGAGGGAGGGAAACCCCATTCTTTAAAGCAGGAGGACATCTGATAACCTGGAATGGAAACCACATCCTGTGAACAGACGTGGTGGAGGCACATCTTGTGCCAAGATGAGGCCACCCTCGAGGTGGAGAAACAACACCTCATATGCCCTCCATCTCCCTCTCCTCCTGGTACGACACTGCCCCCTCTCCCCTCATTCCCAGCACTGCTCCCTCCATTTCCTGACAGTCTCACCCTCCCTCACTCCAGGGGATGGGTAGACTGTCTCCCGGCAGCTGACACAACATTGTGGGCCGAAGGGCCTGTGCTGTGCTGTACTGTTCTGTGTTCTATGATCTCTGTCACAGGTCAGACTGGGCAGTTTCATTCTGACCCCGGTGTGAAGGGGGATACGGGAAAGGTGATCACAGACCACGGGCAGGGCAGCCGACTGGAAAACTCAGCCCGTGGTGTGTGTTGGTGACTCAGGACGTCCCAGAATTTCCCCACAACTACCACACTGTGGTCTCACTGGGGAACGGTGACCTACCTGTACAGTACACAGCGTAATACCATGGTGTCGGCTTCAGCCGATACACAAAGTAACCGGAGCAGTTTTTCACATTGATCGCCAGGCTCCAGTAACAGATGTTTCCACCCTGGGTGAAGCAGACGGTCCTGTTCACCTCCCCCTCTCCCACGTTGGGATGGGGACCTGGAATGAGATTTATAAACACTGTAAAATGTACCCGGTCCCACAGGACAGCGGGGAATGTGAATCAGGACCCACTGTAAATCAGTGGTTCACAACCCACGGTCCAGTCCGGCCTCAGTCAGCACTGAGCTGCTGCCCTCTCCCTCTCCACCCCACCCTCCCCGCAGCAGCACCATCATCTTCTGAATGAGCCTCCCATGAGGGACCTTGTCAAACGACTGGGGGATCTCACTGAAACCTATCGAATATTGAAAGGCCTGGATGGAGTGGACATGGAGAGGATGTTTCCTATAGTGGGGGAGACTGGGGCCAGAGGGCACAGCCTCAGAACACAAGAACCTCCTTCGAGATCAGAGATGAGGGAGAATTTCTTTTGCCAGAAGGTGGTGAATCTGAGGAATTCATTGCCACAAACGACTGTGGAGGTCACGTCATTTATAAATGTAAAGTGGAGGTTGAGAGGTTTTTTGATTTGTGAGGGTGTCATTTGTGACTGTCCCTCATTCACCCACGGTCTTCCCAATGCTCATCAGTCCCATCCATAAGAATCCTCTCCACTGACTTCCCTACCACTGACGTGAGACTTACTGGTCAGAGAATCACAGAAAGCTACAGCATAGAAACAGGCCCTTCAGCCCATCCAGCCCATGCTGAACCATTATACTGCCTTGTCCCATCAACCTGCACCTGGACCACAGCCGTCCATCTCTCCCATCCATGTACCAACCAAACTTCTCTTAAACATTGAAATCGAAATGGCATCCATCAATTGCTCAGGCAGCTCGATCCACAGTGTAGTTTCCAGGATTATTCCTGTTTCCCGACATGTTCTCCACATTTCAACGGAAGTTTTAATCTGTTTTATTTATTTATCTATCTGGCAATTATGCACGGAGTAGGGCCTTCTGAACCTTTGAGCCACACTGCCTCAGTGTTGAAGAAATTTTGTTACTAGCTAGATACCTAGCGGTTAAAGAGTTTTTTTTTCACAGCGCCCTGGAACTGCTTCTGCAGGACTGCTGTACAGAGCTAACCAGCTTGAGAGGGAGTAATCAAAGCATCATCACGTGATGTTCTGCTTTTTTTCATAGCTGAACTGTGTAATTGTCCTGGCTTCAAGGTTGTAGGCAGAGTAGCTTCGAATAGATGAAGAAAACAGTAACCAGATTATATATTTTTTCACTGTGTTAAGACATGATTATTGAGCAGAGGAATTATCTGCCTGCATGCTGTACTTCACAAACGGGCTTGGGAGCTTTTGATAACATACCCTGTGTCTATATAATGAGAAAAAACTGTGTACTCCGGGAGAGTCCCAAGAACTCTGCTTTAACAGGTTGAGCTCTCCGTGATACGTATCATGTTATAATAAAGACTTTCAAAAGCGACCTCCCTTTCTGTCCGAGTAATACCTTTTCCACAACAATCTGGTGACCAGGATGGGATCCTCATAGTGCTACACTACCCTTCAGGTTAGAAGTTGAATTAGTGGAACGAGCAAATTAGCAGGATTCAAAAAAAAAAGAACCCGAGCAGAAAGAGGGGACTTTCCAAATTATGAAAGGCACCGGTGTCCCAGTTGAAAGGGGGGCGACAGCCGTAATTTTTATGACGCCCTAGCTGGAAGGGGGGGGCAGACAGTAGAGGTCCTAGATGGAAAGGGGGTGGACTGTAGAGGTCCTAGCTGGAAGGGGAGCGGACAGTAGACGTCCTAGCTGGAAGGGAGGGCGGACAGTAGAGGTCCTAGCTGGAAGGGGGGACGGACAGTAGAGGTCCTAGCTGGAAGGGGGGACGGACAGTAGAGGTCCTAGCTGGAAGGGGGGACGGACAGTAGAGGTCCTAGCTGGAAAGGGGGACGGACAGTAGAGGTCCTAGCTGGAAGGGGGGACGGACAGTAGAGGTCCTAGCTGGAAGGGGGGACGGACAGTAGAGGTCCTAGCTGGAAGGGGGGACGGATAGTAGAGGTCCTAGCTGGAAGGGGGGACGGACCGTAGAGGTCCTAGCTGGAAGGGGGGGCGGACAGTAGAGGTCCTAGCTGGAAGGGGGGACGGACAGTAGAGGTCCTAGCTGGAAGGGGGGACGGACAGTAGAGGTCCTAGCTGGAAGGGGGGATGGACAGTAGAGGTCCTAGCTGGAAGGGGGGACGGACAGTAGAGGTCCTAGCTGGAAGGGGGGACGGACAGTAGAGGTCCTAGCTGGAAGTGGGGACGGACAGTAGAGGTCCTAGCTGGAAGGGGGGACGGACCGTAGAGGTCCTAGCTGGAAGGGGGGGCGGACAGTAGATGTCCAAGCTGGAAGGGGGACGGACAGTAGAGGTCCTAGCTGGAAGGGGGGACGGACAGTAGAGGTCCTAGCTGGAAGGGGGGCGGACAGTAGAGGTCCAAGCTGGAAGGGGAGCGGACAGTAGAGGTCCTAGCTGGAAGGGGGGCGCACAGTAGAGTCACAGATGGAGGGGGGTGGACAGTAGAGGTCCTAGCTGGAAGTGGGGGGCAGACAGTAGAGGTCCTAGCTGGAAGGGGGGCAGACAGTAGAGGTCCTAGCTGGAAGGGGGGCGGACAGTAGACGTCCTAGCTGGAAGGGGGGGGGGCGGACAGTAGAGGTCTTAGCTGGAAGGGGAGTGGACAGTAGAGGTCCTAGCTGGAAGGGGAGTGGACAGTAGAGGTCCTAGCTGGAAGGGGAGTGGACAGTAGAGGTCCTAGCTGGAAGGGGAGTGGCCTGTAGAGGTCCTAGCTGGAAGGGGGGCAGACAGTGGAGGTCCTAGCTGGAAGTGGGGGGCAGACAGTAGAGGTCCTAGCTGGAAGGGGACCGGACAGTAGAGGTCCTAGCTGGAAGGAGGGTGGACAGTAGAGCTCCTAGCTGGAAGGGGAGCGGACAGTAGACATCCTAGCTGGAAGGGGGGCGCACAGTAGACGTCCTAGCTGGAAGGGGGGCGCACAGTAGAGTCACAGATGGAGGGGGGTGGACAGTAGAGGTCCTAGCTGGAAGTGGGGGGCAGACAGTAGAGGTCCTAGCTGGAAGGGGGGGCAGACAGTAGAGGTCCTAGCTGGAAGGGGGGGGGGGCGGACAGTAGAGGTCTTAGCTGGAAGGGGGTGGACAGTAGAGGTCCTAGCTGGAAAGGGGGCAGACAGTAGAGGTCCTAGCTGGAAGGGGAGGCGGACAGTAGAGGTCCTAGCTGGAAGGGGGGCGGACAGTAGAGGTCCTAGCTGGAAGGGAGGAGGACAGTAGAGTCACAGATGGAGGGGGGTGGACAGTAGAGGTCCTAGCTGGAAGTGGGGGAGGACAGTAGAGGTCCTAGCTGGAAGGGTGGCGGACAGTAGAGGTCCTAGCTGGAAGGGGCGGCGGACAGTAGAGGTCCTAGCTGGAAGGGGGTGGACAGTAGAGGTCCTAGCTGGAAGGGGCGGCGGACAGTAGAGGTCCTAGCTGGAAGGGGGTGGACAGTAGAGGTCCTAGCTGGAAGGGGGTGGTCAGTAGATGTCCTAGCTGGAAGGGGGTGGACAGTAGAGGTCCTAGCTGGAAGGGGGGCAGACAGTAGAGGTCCTAGCTGGAAGGGGGGCAGACAGTAGATGTCCTAGCTGGAAAGGGGGCAGACAGCAGAGGTCCTAGCTGGAAGTGGGGGCGGACAGTAGAGGTCCTAGCTGGAAGGGGGGCAGACAGTAGAGGTCCTAGCTGGAAGGGGGGCAGACAGTAGAGGTCCTAGCTGGAAGGGTTGCGGACAGTAGAGGTCCTAGCTGGAAAGGGGGCAGACAGTAGGGGTCCTAGCTGGAAGTGGGGGCGGACAGTAGAGGTCCTAGCTGGAAGGGTGGCGGACAGTAGAGGTCCTAGCTGGAAGGGTGGCGGACAGCAGAGGTCCTAGCTGGAAGGGGGGCAGACAGTAGAGGTCCTAGCTGGAAGGGGGGCGGACAGTAGCCTTCCTAGCTGGAAGGGGGGCAGACAGTAGAGGTCCTAGCTGGAAGTGGGGGAGGACAGTAGAGGTCCTAGCTGGAAGGGTTGCGGACAGTAGAGGTCCTAGCTGGAAGGGGGGTGGACAGTAGAGGTCCTAGCTGGAAGGGGGGCGGACAGTAGAGGTCCTAGCTGGAAGGGGGGTGGACAGTAGAGGTCCTAGCTGGAAGGGGGGTGGACAGTAGAGGTCCTAGCTGGAAGGGGGGTGGACAGTAGAGGTCCTAGCTGGAAGGGGGGTGGACAGTAGAGGTCCTAGCTGGAAGGGGGGTGGACAGTAGAGGTCCTAGCTGGAAGGGGGGACGGACAGTAGAGGTCCTAGCTGGAAAGGGGGTGGACAGTAGAGGTCCTAGCTGGAAGGGGGGTGGACAGTAGAGGTCCTAGCTGGAAGGGGGGTGGACAGTAGAGGTCCTAGCTGGAAAGGGGGCAGACAGTAGAGGTCCTAGCTGGAAGGGGGGCGGACAGTAGAGGTCCGAGCTGGAAGGGGGGGGGACAGTAGAGGTCCCATCTGGAAGGGGGGCGGACAGTAGAGGTCCCATCTGGAAAGGGGGCAGACAGTAGAGGTCCCATCTGGAAGGGGGGCGGACAGTAGAGGTCCTAGCTGGAAGGGGGGCAGACAGTAGAGGTCCTAGCTGGAAGGGGTCAGACAGTAGAGGTTCTAGCTGGAAGGGGGGCAGACAGTAGAGGTCCTA
The DNA here is from genome assembly GCF_030144855.1 of Hypanus sabinus. Taxonomy (NCBI): domain Eukaryota; kingdom Metazoa; phylum Chordata; class Chondrichthyes; order Myliobatiformes; family Dasyatidae; genus Hypanus; species Hypanus sabinus. Next base: position 121,234 of record NW_026780853.1, read on the forward strand.
GCTGGAAGGGGTCAGACAGTAGAGGTTCTAGCTGGAAGGGGGGCAGACAGTAGAGGTCCTAGCTGGAAGGGGCGGCGGACAGTAGAGGTTCTAGCTGGAAGGGGGGCGAACAGTAGAGGTCCTAGCTGGAAGGGGGGCAGACAGTAGAGGTCCTAGCTGGAAGGGGCGGCGGACAGTAGAGGTTCTAGCTGGAAGGGGGGCAGACAGTAGAGGTCCTAGCTGGAAGGGGCGGCGGACAGTAGAGGTTCTAGCTGGAAGGGGGGCGAACAGTAGAGGTCCTAGCTGGAAGGGGGGCAGAAAAGTAAGAAAGTGTAGCCACCGAACTGAAGGTAAAGGAACAAAGGGACCGCTGACGAAACTCTAACACCGGTGAGCGCTGTAAATAGATTACCAGAAACCGCGCGGCGTAACTGTGCTCTTTTGCAGATAATGGTAAATTCTAGCAGTCGAGCAGCTTCTACTGCCCCTGCAACCCCGTACCGACGAGGGAGGTCGAAAATAAGGAAGAAAACAGAGCCGCGAATGAGAAGGCTTGACAGAAGGTAGGAGACCCTCTGGGGCTCCCGGGATCACCTGCCGATACGGTGATCCGGGAAACCCGGGACGACTGATATGCAGTAACTTTTAGCAGTGAGCTCTACGGCTGGTCACAGGGAGACTGGCCGTACAGGGGACCTTCTAAAATTCCATTAACACAAACCTGGTGGGATGTGGTGGTGAACGGAAATGGAAACCCAAATTGGGATTTGGAGTATATGAAAAATGGATGGTGGAAGCAAAAAGACACCATCCTCCCAAACAAAAAAGGAAGAAGTCTCCCGAAACATTGGGTTCTCCTGAAAATCAGGGCCCCTCGACCTACCGCTCCACCACTCTATCCCATCACGCCCGCTCCTATGCCGCTATCTCCCCAGATACTCAAATGTGGTCCTAGGTCAGGAAGGATTATGGTTCCAACATAGGACCGGACGGAATGATGGATGAGGTAATAGAAATGGTCGCTGCCTGGCGTCAGCAGAATAATAGTGTACTAGGACAAGCAGCGCCACCCGCCTCAGTGAAGGAACAACCTCCCAAAGCACAAGAGGGGGCAGTGGGGGGAGGGGGTCAGGTAGAAGAACGATTAGGAACTACTATGCGAACTAGAAGCCAAACCCGATATCACTCACCCTCTCCTGTCCTTCCCGATTCGTCCTCTCACCCAGTTCAGCAAGCTCCAAGAATAGTGATCGGGGAGACAGCAATATTAAAGCCGTGGACCCCTGCAGAGGCACCTAACCCAGTACAAAGACCCGCTGCGTTCCTTAATTGTCTGGAACAAATGTGTGAGGCTTATAAACCTCTCCCGGGTGATCTGCGAACCCTCCTGAGGTGTGTCTATGGTAGGTCCTGGGCCGCGTTAAAGGATTCAGTGCAGGTCCCACTTGGACAAAATGGCGATCAGGAGGGCAATGAGTCTCTCGCACACTGGGTGCAACAGAGAGGAAAAGAAGCCATTATGAGGGCAGCACGGGGATCTAGGAGAAGTCACTAGCTGTCTGCAGAGAAAGGAGGAGGGAGCCCCTGATTTTATAGTCTGATTCAGGAATACGTGGGAGGTGTATGCCGGGGTCCTGTTGGAAGGAAACGGACCGCTGGCCACTCAGACCCTCCTCAATTGCATGCTGCCTCAGCAGGCTCAGACTTTTAAAATGTGAAATTTGAACTGGCAGACGATGTCCTGGCCTGAGATAGTTACCACACGGGTGAACGTGGATAGGGACGGACTTTTTGTTGGGCCACGAGATGGCCCTAAGGCCCATAAAACACATTTCTATAGGCAGGACCAGGGAGAAGGAAATGAAAGAGGAAGTAGAAGGGGACAGAGAAGGGATAAGTCCCGGGATATATGTCGAAAGTGTGGGAAGAAGGGGCATTGGGCTAGGGAGTGTCGAAGCATCCCTCATAGAGAACCTACGCAGCCTGCCAAGTCAAACGAAAGGGAAGGTCCCTCCTTTGCTTATAATCACCGTTTCCCATCAGAATAGGGGGGCCCAGGGGAGGTGGTGGTGCAGGGAGTGGTTATATCACTTTCTCAAGACTCCGAAACACAACCCATGGTAACCCTTACAATAGCAGACACTCATGTGGAACCTTGGTGGACACTGGCACTACCCTGTCCTCTGTAACCCCCTCTCTGTGACCACCACTAAACCAAAACAGGGTAGTAGCTGTGGGAGTAGCTGGCATTCCCCTGTCAGATCCCCGATCAAAGAAGGTCACTTTGTCTCTGGGAGAAAATCGGATAGAAGAAACTCTGATAGTATCCAAAACTACTCCATTGCCCCTGATGGGACACCAGGCTCTTTGTAAACCAGGAGCCACTATTTACTGCACTCCTCAGGACATGTATATGGACGTACCCTCACCCCAGACACATCAGTTACCGACCGTGCTCCTTACCTCTGAGGCTAAATCTGAGCCAATACTATACTGCTGGCAGCTCAGGGGCAACCCCTACGCTGTTACAATGTGCTGCCTAAGGCAACAACTTGACAAACTGACACCATCGGCTCTCACTGAAGCCTATTGCAAGTGCTACAGTATCACTCCCACTTGCTCTGCATGGCGTGGTATACAACGGAAGACGACCCTGAATATCAGGAAAGACGTGCATTCATGAGGGGCAGGAATCTGAAATACACCCAGAACCTTACCTCTACTTTGGGAAGGATGAACTGGGTATCCTGGAGCAACAATCCCTGTTCCGCCCTGACTCAGTACCTCATTTGACTGTATTGGGGATTTCGAGTGGTACGGGCCTGACGAAGGAAGAGTATATCTGCCGGGAAATTTCCATCGGTTGGAAGACCCCCTAAATGAGTTCCAACGACAGCAACCGCCTGAGCCGTTAGGTTCTACAGGTCCTTTAGCATTGGAAACAGTAAATGCAGACCTGTGGGCCCTCCACAAGACACACGTAGGCCGAGTGCTCACTGCAAAAGACCACTGTGTCAAGCTAAAAAAGAATGCTGTGTTACCATGCGTCAGACAGTACCGTTTGGCCCCCAAGGCAGAAGAAGGTATAGCCCCTGTCATAGACTCACTGCTACAACAAGGGGTTCTCAGATCTACTGTCAGCCTCTGTAACATACCGATTCTGCCAATACCCAAGGCTGGATGGCCTAATCAGTGGCGATTTGCGCAATATGTACGAGCTGTAAACAATATTGTAATTCCCATAGCCCGGGTGGTACCTGACGTTAACATGGTTCTTTCATCTAGTCCATCTGATGCTATTGTCTGCACTGTTGTTGATTTGTGCTCCGTCTTTTTTTCTGTTCCTCTCCATCCGGACAGCCAGTATCTGTTTGCCTTCACCTACAAGGGGCAGCAGTACACCTGCACTCAGCTGCCCCAGGGATATACTGAAAGTCCAGCCGTGTACACCGCTGCTATTAAACAATGGAAGGAAGTTCTACATTGATACAATACGCCGACGACCTTTTAGTGGCATCATCCACCCTGACAGACTGTGTAAAAGACTCGTTGGCTCTGCTTCAGTTCTCAGCCGTCCGGGGTCACAGAGTGTCCAGAACTAAGCTACAATTTTGTCAGCCCCAAGTACAGTATCTTGGTTTACCCTGAAGGCTGGAACTCGGGAGAGAAGACCAGACCGGATCCAAAGCATCCTTCGGATACCGCCACCTAAAACAAAGGAAGAGGTGCCTTCCTTTCTGGGGATGGTCGGCTATTGTCGACAATGGATGTACGAATATCGCCTGTATGATGCAGTCCTCGGTGTCGCCACTGCAAGAGAGGCGTCTATGCAGGTGGAATGGACCCCAGAGAGAGAAAACGCATTCCAAGCCCTGAAGGCAGCTGTAACCACCGCGCGCCCTTTCAATCACACGCTTGTGAGAAAGTGGGGTTCGCCACTGGTGTCCTTACCCAGGATCATGGGGGCAGGAAGAGACCAATAGCCTACTATTCTACAGCCTTACCCGCTGTGGTCCTTGCCTGTCTTCGCATCATGGCCACTACAGCAATAATGGTCGAAACGTCCTTACCACTGGTCCTCGATCACCCTTGCGCGGTAAGAGTACCGCATGCTGTTATGCTGCTTCTGAATTCAGCGGCAACACGACACTTCACCGCCTCCCGACGTACAGGATATGAAGTAATTCTGCTATCGCACCCCAATTACACCTATCAACGATCGCCAGCAGTCAATCCTGCTACTCTTGTCCCGGAACCTTCTGAGGAAGATGAACATGACTGCATGGCTGTGGTACAATGCTCTACCTTCCCCCAGAGTGGATCTGCGAGCAGACCCTTTGCTGAATCCGGACCTGATCCTCTTTACTGATGGATCTTCACATAAGCCCAGAGATGATCTACTCCTGAATGGATATGCCATAGTGGATCCACACCAGACAGTAGAGGCCTACGCGTTGCCCCAGGGAACTTCTGCACAGGCGGCAGAACTTCTTGCCCTAACTCCAGCTTGTATACTGGCTAAGGGTCAGACGGCCAATATATATAAAGACTCTTGCTACGCCTTTGGCGTGGTACATGCTTTCGGACAAACATGGAAAAACAGGGGATTCATTGCATCGGCGGGGAAATCCATCAAACATTCTCAGCTGGTGCTGAATTTGCAGGAAGCTATTTGACTACCAAAGCAACTGGCGATTATTAAATGTGAAGCTCACACTAGAGCCACAGATGAAATTTCTCAGGGAAATCTTGGTGCTGACGAAATTGCCAAGAGGGTAGCTGACAGCCAGAAGCCAGTCTGACAAGCTTTCCGTACTTCCAGTGAACCCCCTATCCCTGTCCTGGAGCCCTCTGAGTTGCAGGCAGTGCAGCAAAACTCCAGCTCACAAGAAAAACAGACATGGGAAAAAGGACAATGCTACTGTCGGGATGGATTCTGGGTTCACCCAGATGGGCGGGTAGTATGTCCAAGAACCCTGTTTCTGCCCCTGTGTCACATAGTACATGCACAGGCACACATGGGCAAAGGAGGGATGCAGCATGCATTTGATCAGCAGTGGTATGCCCCTGGTACAACCCCAGTCATTCAAAAAATTGTGTGATCTTGTTCCGTCTGTCAACAGTACAACCCAGGAAAGGGAGGAGCCACTTATGATCACCTTCCATTGTACTTTGAAAATCTGCAAATTGATTTCGTGTACATGCCCCCGGCCTCGGGATGTAAGTGTATGCTGGTAATAGTGGACGTGTTCACCAGATGGGTGGAAGCCTGCCTTACTCCAAAAGATGATGCTAGGACGGCGGTGAAAATATTGTGGAAGGAAATAATACCTAAATACGGAATACCCACGGGGATCAATAGTGACCGAGGTACCCATTTTACCAGCAGAATGGTAAAGGAATTAGTACAGGCCATAGGATTCCAATGGAAATTGCATATTCCCATAAGCTCTCATGGGACGCCCAATGACCTCAGGGGCCAGGCCCCCAGTATGTGCCGAAAAATTGGCTCTGATATGGAATGATGAGCAAACTCTGGCCTATGCACAAGCCATACGTAAAACAGCGGCTGAACTGCATGACAGGATGAGACAGGCACAGGCCCCTGTTGGAGATGCCCCCATACATGCATTCCAACCAGGAGACCAGGTAGATGTGAAAAATTTAAACAGAGATTCTCTTTCTCCTGGGTGGAAAGGACCTTACGCTGTGCTGCTAACCACCCGGACGGCCCTGAAAGTAGACGGAAAAGAAGACAGGGTTCATGCAGCTAGATGCAGAAAACATCACCGGTTGAAAGCGGGAAGCAGCGGGGCAGTTGAGTCAACTAGCAACTAACAATCAGCAGAGTCAGAAAGGACTGAAGATGCAATGGATGGCGGGCGGGGTTGGTGTACATTGGAGGGCTAATGCAGATTGTGAGTAGTGGTCACTCTAATGCCTTTTTTATCCTTATGTCTCACCTATGCTAAGCAGGTAAAGCAGGGAGCCTGTTGGGTATGTGCTGAAGTACCACAGCATGGGAAAACCATGGTTCCCCTCACCCAAAATTAGACTGATACTATCCCTCTATTTCAGGTGTATGGTAATGGGACAAAATGGGGTGCAAACTGTTCCAAAACAAGAAATCCGAGAAGGGACCAATGCTACCCCTGCTGTTTTGAGGGATGGTGCCTCAGGGTAACCCCGAAGGATCTCTCAAAATTGAAATGTGGAGTTAAAATAGATCCTTCCTCTGAGCCGGTGGATGCCACTTGTTATTGCAATGATAACCCTAGTGTCCCTTATCAACTGGGCAATAGCAGCTGTACCCTCTTTACCACTGCCGACCTTCCCTGACCAGTAAATGACACTCACTGGGTGTGTGGGTGTAGGGCATACCCCTGGCTCCTGGGAGAGCCTGGGGATATTTTAATAAGGAATGGAGTGGGTGCTGTTACTTAGCATACAGTGCCTCACTTAAGGGTTATAGATCATCCCAGAGAACACCCCCATTGGACTAGGACAAGAAGGGGCATATCAGAGGCAGAACGATTTGGGATGATAATGTTTCCTAGCTATGGAGTGGGTCCGACTGCCACAGAAATAATTAAATTAGCTGCTGCCCTAGAAGAACTAGCTAGTAACACTGCTGACGCTCTGGAAGAAACTCAGTCCCAAGTGTATGGCATAACCACCAAGATGATCGGCATATGGCAGACAGTTTTGCAAAATGGAATGGCCCTTGTCTTTATATTGGATGAAAAAGGGGGAACCTGTGCTATGATAGGGTAAGAATGTTGTACCTACCTCCCTGATGTTTCAGAAGATATAACTGACTTGAACCAGCACATAATGGAAAAGGTTGTGGAGATGAGGAAAATGGTAGAACAATTTGAAAACTTTAATAGCCGAGAATACTGGTGGGAAGGGCTACAGGAATGGTTCCTTGGATGGGGAAAATGGGTCATGCGTGGAATTATAATAGTGACTGTGTTGTGTATGTGGGTTCTTGAGGATGGGCTGTAGTCAGTTGATAAAAGGGACTTTGACCAGCCCTAGGGTACCAGTGGTGTCCCAGATGATGAACTACAAACCAAGTACAGAACGCTGGTGGGGGAAAAAGGTGTACCCTGGAAAGGAAAGACCCTTCCCCTATGGATATGAACCCCCTTATGACGAAGATGAGGAATTACCAGTGTTGAGGAGTGTTGATCTAAAAAAGATCAACAAGGAGGGAACTGTGGAAGACATTTTGTTACTAGCTAGATACTTAGGGGTTAAAGATTTTTTTTCCACAGCACCCTGAAACTGTTTCTGCAGGACTGCTGTACAGAGCTAACCAGCTTGAGAGGGAGTAATCAAAGCATCATCACGTGATGTTCTGCTTTTTCTTCATAGCTGAATTGTGTAATTGTCCTGGCTTCAAGGTTGTAGGCAGAGTAGCTTTGAATAGAGAAAGAAAACAGTAACCTGATTGTATATTTTTTAACTGTGCTAAGACATGATTATTAAACAAAGGAATGACCTGCCTGCATGCTGTACTTCACAAACATGCTTGGAAGCTTTTGATAACATACACTGTCTATATAATGAGAAAAGTCTCATTAAAAAGTACTCGGGGAGAGTCTCAAGAAATCTGCTTTAAGAGGTTGAGCTCTCCGTGATACATGTCATGTTATAATAAAGACTTTCAAAAGCGACCTCCCTTCGTGTCTGAGTAATACCTTTCTCGCAACACTCTGCAACCCTCGACAATCCCGAAAAAGCCGATCGTCATCGTGGGACAATTTACAGTGACCAATGATCCCACCCGGTACGTCTTTGGAGAGTGGGAGGAAACCGGAGAACCCGGGGAAAACCCATGCATTCCATGGGGAGGACGGACAGAGACTCCTTACAGATGACACTGGAATTGAACTCTGAACTATGACACCCGAGCTGTAATAGTGATGCACTAACCACTATGATACCATGGCAACCATTAATTTATCCCACTAATTGGTGAACAATGATGTCTGCAGACTCCTCCAACTCCCCGGAGATTGCCCCACCACTGAAATGAGTCTGGGGTCGTTGAAACTCCTCCGGGTCGTATCCAGAATGGGGTCAGTGGGCAGATCAGTTCTGTAACCCAACTCCAGGAAGTTGTCACTCCTCCACCGGACTCCATGACGATACAGGACCGCAGAGCGGTCTCAGCGACTGTGGGGAGACGGCTCAGGAAGATGGGGTTCTGTGTCTATGCTAGGGTCCTCTGAAGAGATCCGGGTTGTTACTGTGACCCTCCCCAAACATAACCCAGCCCCACTGATGTGAACTCTGACCCTACCGTTTAACCAGCCTGGAGTCACCCCAGAGCAGCGATACTGTGGAACAACCGTCTCCGGAATCTTCCATCCTCCGGAACTGAAACAACAATCAGAGAGTCAGTCCCTGATCTGAGGGAGTTTATTCACTCAGAGAGACATGGGAAATTACACTCACCCTGTCCGTACCCAGTCTCTGGTCAATAATCCCAATCCTGGGAATTCCCTCTCTGTTGTACCTCCCCCTTGTCTCTACCCCGAGAATGTGGGATCTCCCCTCTCCCTGTATTCACTCCCCATCTCAGTGTAGTCACTGATGATCCCGGTTTCCCTGCATTTCCCATTCACACACCCCTTGTTCCCCTGTTTACATTCCCTTCCTGTGTCCAGTTTCTCAGTGATTATCTCCTCACATTACCTGTGAAATCTGTACCATCCCACAGCAAGATTTTCATCACCCATCCATTGTCCACCACTGCACTTTGTGTAGTAACAATTCATGGTCCTCCAGGGCTGATCCAGGACAGTGTGGTTTACACACGGATCACCGAGTGCGGAGTCTGTGACTGAGGGACAGAACAATGTTCAGTGTTAATGTACAGCTCACGTTCCCCATCCTCTTTCTGTGCCAACCACAACCCCCATCCTGAACTAAATGGTGGGGGAGGGGAGGGAGGCTAGCTGGAAGGTGACAGGTGAAGCCAAGCAGGTGGGAAAGGTCAAGGGCTGGAGAAGAAAGAATCTGATCAGAGAGAAGAGTGGACAATAGGAGAAATGGCAGGAGGAGGGGACCCAGGGGGAAGTAATGGTTTGTTGCTCAGAAGTAAAAGGTCACATCAGGGAATAGATGAAGGGGGAGGAGAATTTTGTTCACCGGAAGGAGAAATCGATATTCGTACCATAGTCGAGGGAGGGAAACCCCATTTTTTTAAAGCAGGAGGACAGCTCTGATACCCTGGAATGGAAACCACATCCTGAGAACAGACGTGGTGGAGGCACATCTTGTGCCAAGATGAGGCCACCCTCAAGGAGGAGGAGCAACACCTCATATTCCAGCTGGGTACCCTCCAAGCTGATGGTATGAATATCGATTTCTCTTTCCGGTGAACAAAATTTACTCCACTCCCTTCCTATATTCCCATTCTGATCTTTTACTTCTCACCTGCTTTAAACTTCCCCGGGTCTCCTCCTCTTTCCGTTTCTCCAATTGTATTCACTCTCCTCTCCTATCAGTTTTTTTCTTCTCCAGCCCTTGACCTTGCCACCCACCTGGTTTTAACTGTTTTAACAGTTAACTGTTAACTGTTAACACAGTTAACTGTGTTAACAGTTTTAACTGCTAACCACTCTGCCCCCACCCCCCAACCTTTGTTCTGGCATCTTCCCCCTGCCCTCTCAGTCCCAAAGAGGGGTCTTGGCCCAAATTATCAACAACTATTCATTTCCATAGATGCTGCCTGACCTGCTGAGTTTCCCCAGCATTGTGTGTGTGTGTTGCTACATATTACTATATAATACCCTGAGATTCAGTTTCTTCCCGGCATTCACAGTGGAACAAAGAAATACAATAGAATCAATGAAAAACTACACACAAACAAAGACTGACAAGCAACAAATGTGCAATAGAAATCAACAAAGACAGTATCCATCAGTCAGGACCCCACCACCCAGGACATGCCCTCTTCCTATTACCACCATCAGAGAGGAGGGACAGGAGTCTGAAGACACACACTCAACGTTTCAGGAACAGCTTCTTCCCCTCCGCCATCAGATTTCTGAACGGACAGTGAACCCGTGAACATTACCTCACTATTTTTGCTCTCTTTCTACACTACTTATTTATTTTCTATATATTTGTTATTGTAACTTGTGTATTGCACTGTACTGCTGCTGCAGAACAACAAAATTCATGACATTTGTCAGTGATAATAAACCTGATTCTGATTCTGTGTTCTAGTACATGGAACATAGAACAGTACAGCACAGGAACAGGCCCTTCGGCCCACAATGTTGTGCTGACCCAGCTAAAGCAGAAATCAGAAACACCCAAACACTAATCCCTTGAGATGTTCCCACAACCAATGATCTCACTTCAAGGACTTTATCTTCTTATTTCATGTTCTCGTTATTTATTGCTATTTATTTATATTTGCATTTGCATAGTTTGTTGCCTTATGCAATCTGCTTCATCTATCATTGATCCTGTTATAGTTACTATTCTATAGATTTGCTGCAAATGCCCACAGGAAAATGAATCTCAAGGATGTATGTGGTGAAATATGTACTCTGATCATAAAATTTACTTTGACTTTACTTTGAGCTTTTCCCTCCTACCTACACAATGTTCACATCCCTCCATCTTCCTCACATCAAAGTGCCTATCAAAACATCTCTTAAAAGCCTCGAATGTATTTGCACCTACCACCATACCAGGCAGCACATTCAGGCATCCACCACTCTCTGTGGAATAAAAACTTACCCCACACATCCCTCTTGAACCTACCCCCTCTCACCTTCGATGCCTGCACTCTGGTATATGACATTTCAACCCTGGGAAAGAGATACTCTCTGTCCACTCTATCTCTGCCTCTCAGATGTTATAAACCTCTATCTGATCTCCCCTCAGCCTCCGATGCTCCAGAGAAAACAACCCAAGTTTATCCTGCCTCTCGTGATAGCACATGCCCTCTAAACCAGACAGTATCCTGGTAAACCTCTTCTGCACCCTCTCCAAAGCCTCAACATCCTTCCTATAGTGGGGTGACCAGAATGTCTGCAATACCCCAGACGTGGCCTCACCAGAGTTAAACAAAGCTGCAACACAACCTCTTGACTTTCGACCTCAATGCCCCGACTAACAACATCAGCATTCCATAAGCCTCCTTCACCACCTTATTGAACTCTGAGCCACTTTCAAGGAGTTCTGAACTTGGATCCCAAGATCTCTCTGCTCAGCAACACTGTTAAGGATCTTGCCCTCAATGTGCCAAACCTTGATAAGTAGCTTTCCCGTGATCTATTGTGTTCTTTTTCATTAATTGTAGTGAAGAGATATGTGGCTCTTGCTCCTCAACACACAAAATCTACTGTCACTGATTAAATGGACACTCAAGTTCAAGGTTATCAGTTCAGGGGTTACGTTCATGGCAGTGTGTCTGTAGAGATGGAGCATGTGATTACTATGGGTCCAGGGGGATTTCCTGGGACGGTGGGTCCTCCAGGGAATTGAGTGTTTTGTGGATAGTAATCACATAAAACCCAAAGCATGAATTAGGGAGTGGGATGAACCCCTGACAAAACATTCTGCTGTGTATCGGACACACAAGATACTGGGGAGCTCAGCAGGTCAGACAGCATCCATGGAGAGAAATAAAGAGTCAATATTTCGGATCTCTTCAGCGCTTTACCTTTTCCACCAATCACCTCCCAGCTTCTCACTTCACCCTCCCACTCACTTACCCTCCCCCTCGTCTGGCTCCACCTATCACCTCCCAGCTTCTCACTTCACACTCCCACTCACTCACCTCCCCCCTCGCCTGACTCCACCTATCACCTCCCAGCTTCTCACTTCACCCTCCCACTCACTTACCTTCCCCCTCACCTGGCTTCACCTATCACCTCCCAGCTTCTCACTACAACCTCCCATTCACTTACCTTCCCCCTCACCTGGCTTCACCTATCACCTCCCAGCTTCTCACTTCACCCTCCCACTCACTTACCTTCCCCCTCACCTGGCTTCACCTATCACCTCCCAGCTTCTCACTACAACCTCCCATTCACTTACCTTCCCCCTCACCTGGCTTCACCTATCACCTCCCAGCTTCTCACTTCACCCTCCCTCTCACTTACCCTCCACCTCGCCTGGCTCCACCTATCACCTCCCAGCTTCTCACTTCACCCTCCCACTCACTTACATTCCCCCTCGCCTGGCTCCACCTATCACCTCCCAGCTTCTCACTTCACCCTCCCACTCACTTACCTTCCCCCTCGCCTGGCTCCACCTATCACCTCCCAGCTTCTCACTTCACCCTCCCACTCACTTACCCTCCCCCTCGCCTGACTCCACCTATCACCTCCCAGCTTCTCACTTCACCCTCCCACTCACTTACCCTCCCCCTCGCCTGGCTCCACCTATCACCTCCCAGCTTCTCACTTCACCCTCCCACTCACTTACCCTCCCCCTTGCCTGGCTCCACATATCACCTTCCAGCCTGTGTTGCTTCTCTTCTCCCCACCTTCTTATTTCAATTTCTTCCCCCGTCCTCTCCAATCCTGATGAAGGGTCTCAGCACAAAACATCCACTGTTCATTCCTCACCATGGATGCTGCCTGACCTGCTGAGTTTCTCAGCATTTTCTGTAGATTTTCAGCATCTGCAGAATCTCGTGTGTTTGTAACTGACATGGGCAGTAGTTACGAGGGAGGGAGGGAGAGGACACAGTAAGAACACAGAGATGTAGTCACGTTTTTTCAGTTCATAGGCACTCTTGGACCTTGCTCCCTGTTCAAAGGCCAGTGACATGGACACGTTACACATCCATGATCCAAGATCCAGCACACTCATCACCGAGGATCTCACGTTGTCTGTTAATACCGGCTGTGTGGTGGAAAAAGCACAACAGCTCCTCTTTTACCTCAGATGGTTGAAGAAGTTTGGTGTGGGACCCCAAATCATAATAACTTTCTACAGGGGCACAATAGAGAGCATCCTGACTGGCTGCATCACTGCCTGGTATGGGAACTGTACTTCCCACAATCGCAGGACTCTGCAGAGAGTGGTGTGGACAGTCCAGCGCATCTGTAGATGTGAACTTCCCACTTTTCAGGACATTTACAGTGACAGGTGTGTAAAAAGGGCCCAAAGGATCATTGGGGACCCGAGTCACCCCAATCACAAACTGTTCCAGCTGCTACCATCCGGGAAACGGTACCACAGCATAAAAGCCAGGACCAACAGGCTCCGGGACAGCTTCTTCCACCAGGCCGTCAGACTGATTAATTCACACTGATACAACTGTATTTCTGTGTTATATTGACTGTCCTGGTGTACATACTATTTATTACAAATTACTATATATTGCACATTGCCCCTTCAGACAGAGACGTAACGTAAAGATTTTTACTCATGTATGTGAAGGATGTAAGAAATAAAGTCAATTCAATTCTCCATCTCCCTCCCTCCACAGTCTCTCTCTACCTCTATCTCCCCTCTGACTTTCACAAACTCCCTCTCCCTTCAGTCTCTCCCTCCCTCCCTCACACCTCAATCTCTTCCTTACCCCTCAGTCTCTCCCTGCTCCCTCTCTCCACTCCTTAACTCCGTCTACCCTAGATCACTGCCACCCTCATCCCTTGGAGTCCCTCTCTCTAGCTCCACCTCCCCTCGGACACCACAACCTCACCCTTGCCTCATTTCTTCACCCTTCGGCTTCATTCAACCTTCCTCTCCCCTCAGTCTCTCCGTGCTTCCCTATCCCCTGAGTCTCTCCCTACTTCCCTGTCCCCTGAGTCTCTCCCTGCTTCCCTATCCCCTCCATCTCTCGCTACCTGCTTCTCGCCTTGGACTTTCCCAACCTCCCCATCCCTTTAGTCTCTGCGTACATCCCTCTTCCCTCGTCTCTCACTAACCACATCTCCCCTTCTCTACCTCCTTCTCCCCTTGGTGTCCCCCTCCCTCTACCCTCAGTCTCACCCCAACACCCCCTACCTTTGGTCTCCTTCTATAGGAAGCATTGGAAAGGGCACAGAGGAGATTTACCAGGATGCTGCCTGGTTTAGAGAGTATGGATTATGATCAGAGATTAATGGAGCTAGGGCTTTACTCTTTGGAGAGAAGGAGGATGAGAGGAGACATGATAGAGGTGTACAAGCTATTAAGAGGAATAGACAGAGTGGACAGCCAGCACCTCTTCTCCGGGGCATCGCTGCTCAGTACAAGAGGACATGGCTTTAAGGTAAGGGGAGGGAAGTTCAAGGGGGATATCAGAGGAAGGTTTCTCACTCAGAGAGTGGTTGGTGCGTGGAATGTACTGCTTGAGTCAGTGGTGGAGGCGGATACGCTAGTGAAGTTTAAGAGACCACTAGACAGATATAGGGAGGAATTTAAGGTGGGGAGATATATGGGAGGCAGGGTTTGAGGGTTGGCACAACATTGTGGGCCGAAGGGCCTGTACTGTGCTGTGCTATTCTATGTTCTCCCCTCAGTCTCTCCCTGCCTTATTCATGCCTCAGCCTCTCCCTACCTCACTCTCCATTCGGACTTGCTGTCCTCACTCTGTCCCCCTTTGATTTCTCCCTACCACCATCCCCTCTGGTCTCTCCCTACCTGCCTCTCCCCTTGTCTCTCACTATCACTCTTCTTCTTGGTCATATCCTACCTTCCTCCCCCTCTGGTCCCTCCCTACCTCCCTTTCCACTCGCACTCCCTACTATCCTCCACCCTCAGTCTCCCCTCATCTCCCCCCCTCCCCCCACGGTGTCTTCCTACCATAGTCAACTCTCGGTCACACAGTAACTCCCTCTTGTCTCGGTCTCTCCAACAACCTCTCTCCTGCCTCTGTCTCTCTACCTCCATGTTCTCCAACCTCTTACTTCCCTCAATCTCTCCCTTCAGTCTCCTCCAACCATCTCTTCCCCTTGGTCTCTCCTTACATCCATCACTCCTCGATCGCTCCCTACCTATCTCACCCCTCGGTCTCAACCTCCCTCCTTCTCTATTTCAGATCTCCACTCTTCCCTCTCCACTCGGTCTCCTCCTAACTTTGTCTACCCTTGATCACTCTCTGCCTGCCTCACTCCCTCAGTCTCACTCAACCACCCTTTCCCTCAGTCTCTCCCTACATCCCCCTTCACTCAATCTCTGTGTACCTCCCTCTCCCCTTGGACTCTTTCTACCTCCAACTCCCCTCAGTCTTTCCCTTATTAACACTCCCCTCAGACTCTCCCTACCTCCCTTCTCCACTCAGCTTCCCCCTACCTCCCTCAGCTCTCAGTGTCTCCCGACCTCATTCACCCCTCAATCTCACCGTAACTCACTATGCCCTTCGTGTTCCCTCACGGTCTCTCCCCTTGGTGCCTCTCTCCCTCTCCCCAAGGTCTCACCCTTCGGACACTCCCTACCTCCATCTGTCCTCGGTCTGTTCTTACCTCGTACTCCCCTTGAACTCTCCCTTACTCCCTCTTCCCTTGGTTTTGCACTCATATCTTCTCCCCTGGCCCTCCCCGACCTCCCTCACACCTTTCTCTCTGTAAACTTCTTCCCAAAGTCTCTACCTAAGATCTCCCCACCTTCCTCTCCTCACAAATCTCACCTTAACTCTCTCACTCCTCGGTTTATCCCATCTCCCTCTCCCCTTGATCTCCCTATTTCCCTCTCAACCCGGGGTCTCCCTCCCTTCTACCTCATTCTCTCCTCACATCCAACCACTCGGTCACTTTCTCCATCGCAATCTCTCCCTCGGGCTCTCACTCGCAATCTCTCAGCCTGGTGTCTATTATCCTTCCTCTCCCCTCAGCCTTCCTGAGTCCCTTGCCCCTCCGAGTCTCCTTTACCTCCCGGTCCTCTCTGTCCTTCCTTGTCCCTCCCACTCCCCTTGGTCCTTCTCTATCTCTCTCCCTCCCCCGCCTCTCCCTCTCCCCTCAGACTGTCCCTGCTTCACCCTCTGCCGTCCCTACCTCGCAATCTCCCCTCGGTCCATCACCACCTCCCTCTCCCCGTTGGACTCTCACCAATGCCCTTTCCGCCCAGTTTCGCTGCACCTCCCTCTCCCCCGATCTCTCCGACATCCCTCCCCTTTGGTGTCTCACTCTCTCTTACCTCATACTCTCCCTTCATTCAACTCCACTCAGTCTCCTTCTCCCTTGCACTCTCTCCCCTCGCAATATCTCTCACCGCCTCGTCCTCTCCCATCAGACCCGCGCCACCTCGCCCTATCCCCTTGGACCCAGGCCGCATCGCCCTCACCCTCTCCCCTCGGACAGGTGCTGTCCCACCCTCTCACCTCGGACTCTCACTGCCTCACTCACCTCTCGGACTCTCACTACCTAAGTTTTTCCTGCTCCTTCTTCCTTCGGACTCTTCCCATCTCACTCATCCCTTGGTCTCACCATAATTCCCTCTCTACTAGGTTTCTCCTCACCTCATTCACCCCTCCTCCTCTCCCTACTTCATTCCCTCCTTGGTCCCTCCTTACCGCGCTCTCCCCTTGGTCTCTCCCCAACTCACTCTTCCCTCAGGCTCTTCCCAACTCATCTGCCACACACTCTGCCAAACTCCATGTACCCTTGGTCCCTCCCTACCTCAGTTTCCCTTCGGACCATCCCTACCCGTCTCTCTTGGTCACTTTCTAACTCTCCCTCCACGGTCTCTCCCTACTACCCTCCACCCCAGGTCTCCCCGTCTCCCTCTCCTCTGGGTGTCATATACAGTGCTTTGAAAAAGTATTCGGTCCCTACAACTATTTTCATATATTAGCTACTCTATTACTGTCTCTGTTTCTAAATTTAAAATACATTGAAGTCGGATATTTTGAGCTAATCTATAAAACTGTGTGCATCATGTCATATCAAAAGAAAACTCCAATTCCGCTCAACAATTTGCTGAAAATTAAAAACCAAAATTCTGAAGCTGAAAAAGTATTCATCCCTTTTGCAATTACGATGCTAACTTTCCTCGGGTACAATACTGTATATTACCTTACCAACTCACCCAATTTGCAGAAAATTGGAGTATCATAGAACATAGAAAACCTACAGCGCAATACAGGCCCTCCACCACCGCTGATGGCAGCCCATTCCATGCACCCATCACCCTCTGAGTAAAACAACTTACCCCTGACATCTCCTCTGTACCTACTCCCCAGCACCTTAAACCTGTCCCCTCCGGTGGCATCCATTTCAGCCCTGGGAAAAAGCCTCTGACTATCCACACGATCAATGCCTCTCATCATCTTGTACACCTCTATCAGGTCACCTCTCATCCTCCGTCGCTCCGAGGAGAAAAGGCCGAGTTCACTCAACCTGTTTCCATAAGTTATGGCCCCCGAATCTGGGCAATGTCTTTGTAAATCTCCTCTGCACCCTTTCTATGGCTTCCACATCCTTCCTGTAGTGAGGCAACCAGAGTACCAGTGAGGCACAGTACTCCAAGTGGGGTCTGACCAGTGTCCTATATAGCTGCAACATCACCTCTCGGCTCCTAAATTCAATTCCATGATTGATGAAAGCCAATACCCCATAAGCTTCTTAACCACAGAGTCAATCCGCGCAGCTGATTTGAGCGTTCTATGGACTAGGACCCCAAGATACTTCTGATCCTCCACACTGCCAAGAGTCTTACCATTAATACTATTTCCGCCATCATATTTGACCTACCAAAATTAACCACTTCACACTTATCTTGGTTGAACTCCATCTGCCACTTCTCAGCCCAGTTTTGCACCCTATCAATGTCCTGCTGTAACCTCTGACAGCCCTCCACAACACCCCCAACCTTTCTGTCATCAGCAAACTTACTAACCCAACCCTCCACTTCCTCATCCAGGTCATTTATAAAAATCACGAAGACTAGGGGTCCCAGAACAGATCCCTGAGGCACTCCACTGGTGACTGACCTCTATGTAGAATATGACCCATCTACAACCACTCTTTGCCTTCTGTGGGCAACCCAGTTCTGGATCCACAAAGCAATGTCCTCTTAGATCTCATATCTCCTTACGTTCTCAGTAAGCCTTGCATGGGGTACCTTATCAAATGCCTTGCTGAAATCCATATACTCTACATCTACTGCCCTTCCTTCATCAATGTGTTTAGTCACATCCTCAAAAAATTCAATCAGGCTCATAAGGCATCACCTGCCCTTGACAAACCCATGCTGGCTACTCCTAATCATATTATGCCTCTCCAAATGTTCATAAATTCTGCCTCTCAGGATCTTCTCCATAACTTACCAACCATTGAGCTAAGACTCACTGGTCTATAATTTCCTGTGCTATCTCTACTCCCTTTCTTAAATAAAGGAACAACATCCGCAACTCCCCAATCCTACAGAACCTCTCCCATCCCCATTGATGATGCCAAGATCATTGCCAGAGGCTCAGCAATCTCCTCCCTCGCCTCCCACAGTAGCCTGGGGTACATTTCATCCGGTTCCAGTGACTTATCCAACTTGATGCTTTCCAAAATGTCCAGCACATCCTCTTTATTAATATCTACATGCTCAAGCTTTTCAATCTGCTGAAAGTCATCACTACAATCACCTAGATCCTTTTCCATAGTGAATACTGAAGTATTAAGTACCTCTGCTATTTCCTCCGGTTCCATACACACTTCCCCAGTGTCACACTTGATAGGTCCTATTCTTACACATCTCATCCTCTTCCTCTTCACATACTTGTAGAATGCCTTGGGGTTTTCCTTAATTCTGCTCGACAAGACCTTCTCGTGGTCCCTTCTGGCTCTCCTAATTTCATTCTTAAGCTCCTTCCTATTAGCCTTATAATCTTCTAGATCTCTTAACATTACCTATCTCTCTGAACCTTTTGTAAGCTTTTCTTTTCTTCTTGACTAGATTTATTACAGCCTTTGTACACCACAGTTCCTGAACCCTACCATAACTTCCCTGTCTCATTGGAACATATCTATACAAAATCCCACACAAATATCCCCTAAATATTTGCCACATTTCTTCCGTACTTCTCCCTGAGAACATCTGTTTCCAATTTAAGCCTCCAATTTCTTGCCTGATAGCCTCATAATTCCCCTTACTCCAATTAAACACTTTTCTAACTTGTCTGTTCCTATCTCTCTCCAATGCTAATGTAAAGGAGATAGAATTATGATCACTATCTCCAAAATGCTCTCCCACTGGGGGATCTGACACCTGACCAGGTTCATTTCCCAATACCAAATCAAGTACAGCCTCTCCTCTTGTAAGCTTATCTACGTATTGTGTCAAGAAACCTTCCTGAACATATAACCATATAACAATTACAGCACGGAAACAGGCCATCTCGGCCCTTCGAGTCCATGCTGAACGCTTAATCTCACGTACTCCCACTGACCTGCACTCAGCCCACAATACCCTCCATTCCCTTCCTGTCCATATACCTATCCAATTTTACTTTAAATGGCAATATCGAACCTGTCTCTACCACTTCTACTGGAAGCTCATTCCACACAGCTACCACTCTCTCAGTACAGAAGTTCCCCCTCATGTTCCCTTAAACTTTTGCCCCCTAACTCCGAACTCATGTTCTCTTGTTTGAATCTCCCCTACTCTCAATGGAAACAGCCTATCCACATCAACTCTATCTATCCCCCTCATAGCGTTAAATACCTCTATCAAGTCCCCCCTCAACCTTCTACGCTCCAAAGAATAAAGGCCTAACTTGTTCAACTTATCCCTGTAACTTAGGTGCTCAAACCCAGGTAACATTCTAGTAAATCTTCTCTGTACTCTCTCTATTTTGTTGACATCTTCAATACTCCAAATTCGGCCTTACCAATGCCTTGTACAATTTTAACATTCCATCCCACCTCCTATACTCAATGCTCTGATTTATAAAGGCCAGCATACCAAAAGCTTTCTTCAGCACCCTATCCACATGAGATTCTACCTTCAGGGAACTATGCACCATTATTCCTAGATCACTCTGTTCTACTGCATTCCTCAATGCCCTACCATTTACCATGTATGTCCTATTTGGATTATTCCCACCAAAATGTAGCACCTCACACTTACCAGCATTAAACTCCATTTGCCATCGTTCAGCCCACTCTTCTAACTGGCCTAAATCTCTCTGCAAACTGAAAACTTACTTCATTATCCATAACACCACCTACCTTAGTATCATCTGCATACTTACTAATCCAATTTACCACCCCATCATCCAGATCATTAATGTATATGACAAACAACACTGGACCCAGTACAGATCCCTGAGGCACACAACTAGTCACCGGTCTCCAACCTGACAAACAGTTATCCACCACTATTCTCTGGCATCTCCCATCTAGCCACTGTTGAATCCATTTTACTACTTCAATATTAATACCAAACGACTGAACCTTCCTAACTAACCTTCCGTGTGGAACCTTGTCAAAGGCCTTACTGAAGTCCATTTTGACAACATCCACAGCTTTACCCTCGTCAACTTTCCTTGTAACCTCTGCCAAAAATTTAATAAGATTTGACAAACATGACCTTCCATGCACAAATCCATGTTGACTGTTCCTAATCAGACCCTGTCTATCCAGATAATTTTATATACCATCTCTAAGAATACTTTCCATTAATTTACCCACCACTGACGTCAAACTGACCAGCCTATAATTGCTAGGTTTACTCTTAGAACCCTTTTTAAACAATGGAACCACATGAGCAGTATGTCAATCCTCCGGCACAATCCCCGTTTCTAATTACATTTGAAATATTTCTGTCAGAGTCCCTGCTATTTCTACACTAACCTCCCTCAAGGACCTAGGGAATATCTGGTCAGGAGCCAGAGATTTATCCACTTTTATATTCCTTAAAAATGCCAGTACTTCCTCCTCTTTAATCGTCATAGTTTCCATAACTTCCCTACTTGTTTCCCTTACCTTACACAATTCAATATCCTTCTCCTTAGTGAATACCGAAGAAAAGAAATTGTTCAAAATCTCCCCAATCTTTTTCGGCTCCACACATAGCTGTCCACTCTGATTCTCTAAGGGACCAATTTTATTCCTCATTATCCTTTTGCTATTAATATAACTGTAGAAACCCTTCAGTTTTATTTTCACCTTACTTGCCAAAGCAACCTTGTATCTTCTTTTAGCTTTTCTAATTTCTTTCTTAAGATTCTTCTTACATGCTTTATATTCCTCGAGCACCTCATTTACTCCATGCTGCCTATATTTATTGTATATATCTCTCTTTTTCCTAACCAAGTTTCCAATAGCCCTTGAAAACCATGGCTCTCTCAAACTTTTAACCTTTCCTTTCAACCTAACAGGAACATAAAGATTCTGTACCCTCAAAATTTCACCTTTAAATGACCTCCATTTCTCTATTACATCCTTCTCATAAAATAAATTGTCCCAATCCACTCCTTCTAAATCCTTTCGCATCACCGCAAAGTTAGCCTTTCTCCAATCAAAAATCTCAATCCTGGGTCCAGTCCTATCCTTCTCCATAATTATATTCAAACTAATGGCATTGTGATCACTGGACCCGAAGAGCTCCCCAACACATACCTCCGTCACCTGACCTATTTCATTTCCTAACAGAGAATCCAAAACTGCCCCTTCTCTAGTCAGTACCGCTACGTATTTCTGCAACAAAACTATCCTGCACACATTTTACAAACTCCAAACCATCCAGCCCTTTTACAGTATGGGCTTCCCAGTCTATGTGTGGAAAATTAAAATCTCCCACAATCACCACCCTGTGCTTACTACAAATATCTGCTATCTCCTTGCAAATTCACTCCTCCAATTCTCGCTCCCCATTAGGTGGCCCCTATAAGTGTTACTACACCGTTTCCATTCCTCAATTCCACCCAAATAGCCTCCCTGGACAAGTCCTCTAATCTATCCTACCAGAGCACCGTTGTAATATATTCTCTGACAAGCAACGCAACACCTCCCCCTCTTGAACTTCCGATTCTATCACACCTGAAGCAATGAAATCCAGGAATATTTAGTTGCCAATCACACCCCTCCTGCAACCATGTTTCACTAATAGCTACAACATCATATTTCCAGGTATCAATCCATGCTCTCTCATCCACCTTCTTACAATGCTCCTAGCATTAAAATAAATGCATTTTAGAAATTCTCCACCTTTTCCTCTCTGTTTATCTCTAACACTACAAAGAACTTTACTGTCTTCTTTTTCTACCTTCTCCAATACATTTGTTCCTACACTCGGGTTCCCCTCCCCCCCTTATATCCAGTTTAAATCCACTGGAGCCTCTCTAGCAAACCTACCTGCAAGAATATTTGTCCCCCTCCAGTTCAGATGTAAACCATCCCGCCGGAACAGGTCCCACCTTCCCTGGAAAACTGCCCAATTATCTATAAATCTGAAGCCCTCTCTCTTGCACCATGTCTTCAGCCATGTGTTGATCTGCACTGTCTTACTATTTCTAAACCCACCTGCACGTGGCACTGGTAGCAATCCCGAGATTGCTATCCTAGAGGTCCTGTCCTTTAACTTGGCACCTAGCTCCCTAAACTCACCTTTCAGGACCTCCTCACTCTTCCTGCCCACGTCATTGGTCCCTGTAGGGACCACCACATCTGGCTGCTCAGCCTCCCTCTTGAGAATACTGGGAACTTGATCCAAAATATTGTGGACCCTGGCACCAGGAAGGCAACAGACCATCAGGGTCTCAATCTCTTCCACAGAACCTCCTATCTATCCCCCTAACTATTGAATCCCCTATCACTACTGCTCTCCTCTTTTCCCTCCTTCCCTTCTGAGCTGAGGGTCCAGTCTTGGTGCCAGAGACATAACCACTGCAACTTGTCCCTGGTAGGTCGTCCCCACCAACAGTATCCAAAATAGTATACTTATTGTTGATGGGAACGGCCACAAGGGTACTCTGCTCTTCCTGTCTACTCCCCTTCCTTCTCCTGACAGTCACCCAACTACCTGTCTCCTGATTCCTAGGGGTGACTATCTCCCTGAAACTCCTGTCTATTTCTGCCTCTGCCTCCCATATGATCCGAAGTTCATCCAGCTCCAGTTCCCTAACACGGTTTGTCAGGAGCTGCAGCTGGATGCACCTTTTGCAGGAGTAGTCATCAGGGACTTCCCACAGACTGCAAACGGAGCACTCAACTGCCCTAACTGCTGCCTCCATTACCTACTCCTAACCTAATTAGATTAATTAAAGGAGCTTACCTGGCCCTACCTCACCTGGAGTGAAGCTCGTACTCAGCCTCTGCTTGCTTTTTAAATTCTTCTGCTGCCTCATGGGCCAACTTTCACGTGCTTGCGCAGTCTCGCCTCTTTG
This sequence comes from Hypanus sabinus, assembly GCF_030144855.1. NCBI lineage: Eukaryota > Metazoa > Chordata > Chondrichthyes > Myliobatiformes > Dasyatidae > Hypanus > Hypanus sabinus. The sequence continues at coordinate 144,500 of NW_026780853.1, forward strand.
CCGTGATCAGTTTAAAAAAAAAGCTTCTCTCCAAGCTTCTTTTACCTCTTCCCTCTCCGCCTCTTGCTGCAATTTAAAATCACCTAACAAACTCCACTCCATCTAAACCCCTTGCTCCAGGGAAATGCCAATCGATATTTGGGAAATTAACATCTCCCATCACAACTCTGTTATTATTACACAATAGGTCTACAGTGGATACAATCTCACTGGTTCTACACTCGGCCTTGGATCACCTGGACAACAGCAATACATCTGTCAGGCTGCTGTTTATTGATTACAGCTCAGTGATCAACACCATCAGAGCCTCAGTATCAATCAACAACCTCCAAAACTTCCCTCTGTCACTGGATCCTTGACTTCTTCTTCATCAGGAGACCTCAGTCCGTGCAGATGGAAAATAACATTACCTGCTCACTGACAATCAACACCGGCACACCTCAAGGATGCAAACTTCATGTGTATAACATTGACTTTTAGATTTCAAAAGTTGCTGCTCAATGGAAGAAGTCAATAGCAAGTCACGGTGTGTTTGAAATTTCACCCTTTCCTTGCATAAATCTTCAGTAGGTGATACTGAATAAACTTTATTTCTTTAATCCTGTTAGTAATCACTAAAAGCTCACACTTTAGTTTTCCTTCTTAAAGCTGCTGAATATGAAATTATCTGTCCCCTAAGAACCGATTTCAACATATCCCAAATAACCAAATTTGACATACCCTCAGTTGCATTTAATTCAAAAAATAAAGAGATTTGCTCTTTAATAAAACTTACAAATGCTGAATCATGGAGCAATGCAATATTAAATCTCTACTGAGAAGCATTCGTGTATTATGAGAGAGCTTCAGTCTAAGTCTCATGGGCACATGATCCGACAGCACAAGAGCGTCATACGCACAATCAGCAACAAAAGACACCAATCGCATCTCAAACAGAAAATAATCAATTCTTCAATATTTATGATGTACATGTGAAAATAAAGAAAAATCATTATCTTTATGATAAAGAAATCTCCAAATATCCACCAAACCGTATTCTAGTAAAAAGGAATTAATACAGGATGTAGCCTTATTAGGAAGGCATGGATTGGTTGATGACCTATCATTCAAGGGATTGAGACAGCAGTTAAAGTCACCACCCATAATCAGCTTAAATTCATTTAAATTCGGCAGTGCAGAAAATAATCTCTTAAAAATTTCAGGGCTACTCTACTGTCAAGATGAAGCCACGCTCAGGTTGGAGGAACAACACCTTATATACTGTCTGGGTAGTCTCCAACCTGATGGCATAAACATTGACTTCTCTAACTTCTGTTAATGCCCCTCCTCCCCTTCTTACCTCTTTCTTTTCCTCTCTCTGCCCATCACTCTTTGCCTGTTCCCCATCTCCCTCTGGTGCTCCCCTCCCCCTTTCTTTCTCCCTAGGCCTCCTGTCCCATGATCCTTTCCCTTCTCCAGCTCTGTATCCCTTTTGCCAATCACCTTTCCAGCTCTTAGCTTCAACCCATCCCCTCCAGTCTTCTCCTATCATTTCGCATTTCCCCCTCCTCCTCCTACTTTCAAATCTCTCACTATCTTTTCTTTCAGTTAGTCCTGACGAAGGGTCTCGGCCCGAAACTTTAACTGTATTTCTTCCTATAGATGCTGCCTGGCCTGCTGCATACCACCAGCATTTTGTGTGTTACTTGAATTTCCAGCGTCTGCAGGTTTCCTCATGTTTGCATTTTTAAACAATACATTCAGATTCTTTAGATGGAGAGGAATGAATAATATTCAATAATCTCTGAATATTAAAATATGAGTATCTATTCTTAATAAATCTAGTTTGATCCTTAGAAATAACCTTAGGTAAAAATTCTCAAGCCTGTTGGCCAAAATCTTAGAAAGAATTTTAGAATCCACATTTAATAAGGGAATTGGTCTATAAGAGGCACATTCAGATAAATCTTTTCCTTTTTGGGGGAATTAATTAAATTGATGACTCATAGAAAGTTTTCAGGAGGATCCCAGAAAATATAGAACCAGTGAAAATTTGGGATAAAATGAGGTGTAAGTGTTTCAGTAAATGCATTGTTTCCCTTGATGCAGAGAAAGCCTTTGATAGGGTAGAATGGCCCTATTTATTCGAAGTTTTAGAAAGTTTTACTTTTGGTCCAGGTTTTATTTTCTGGACTAAGCTGATCTATCAAGCTCCTATGGCGGCAGTTATAACTAACAATTAAAAATCTCCTTATTTTAGGTTATATAGATGTACCCGGCAGGATTCTCCTCTTAGTCCGCTGTTATTCAACCTGGCTCTAGAACCTCTTGCTATTGCTCTTCAGGATTCCAATAAGGTTCTTGGTATTAAGAGAGGAGATAAAGTGCATAAGGTTTTGTTGCATGCAGATGACTTGTTAGTTTATATTTCAGATCCTAAGAAATCTATTCCTGCTATGTTATCTATATTTTCTGAATTTAGTAGTTTTTCTGGATGTAAATTAAAGTTGCACAAAAGTGAGTTATTTCCTATTAACAACTATTTGGATCAATATGACCAAATTCCTTTTACTATTGCTAAAAATAACTTCACTTATCTTGGTATTAAAATTTTAACGACCTGTATAAATATAACTTTCTTCCATTAATTAAGTACACGCAACAAGTACTTCCTAAATGGTCTCTTATGACATTATCATTAATTGGTCAAATTACTGCTGTTAAAATGATAGTGTTACCGAAGTTTCTATATGTATTCCAAGCAATCCCTTCTTTTGTTCCTAAACTGTTTTTTGATAGAATAGACTCTAAAATTCTATCTTTCATTTGGAATAATAAAAATCCTAGATTGAATAAGCCTTTACTGCAGAAATTAAATAAGTATGGTGGTATGGTTTTGCCAAATTTTAGAATGTATTACTGGACAATTAATATTCGATATATCACTTTTTGGATTCATTTCTCAGACATACATGATAGTCCTTTATGGGTGGATTTGGAGAAAAACTCGGTAAAGTGGTATTCCTTGGCCTCTTTACTGGGAGTTCCTCTTCCTTTTTTGCTTTCTAAGATTGGTAGTCAAGACCTTAATCCTATTATTAAACATACATTAAGAATTCGGTTTCAGTTTTGTAGATTCTTTGACTTTAATAATTTTGTTCTTTCTAGTAAACTCCATCTCAATTATTTTTTTTAAACATCAATTTCCAATCAGACCTTTTCAATTTGGAAATCCAAAGGAACAGTAACTTTTTTAGAATTGTTTATGGGGAATTGTTTAATGTCTTTCACTCAGTTAGGGGACAAATATGACCTATCTAATGCACACATTTTAGATATTTACATGTACAATGTCCTGTGTATGTTACTCAGAATGGCTTCTTTGGTTTGTTACGAGTAGGAATGCTTCTTTGTCTGATAAGTGTTTCTCTCACCGTTGTTTCGCTTTAGAATGGCTGATATGGTAATTGTATTCATTTGTTAATCAATGGGGAATGTTATTGAGTTTTGTGAGGCTGGGAACTTGTGGGAGGGGTTGCACGGGCTTGTGGTGTGAAGAGAGTCAGGAGGAAGACGCCAAGGAAGATAGACGTGCGCCCGGACGACCACCGGGGAGTCTGGGGTGGAAGACGTGGAAGTCGGAGGCAAGCGACGAGGGGTCGAATGGTTCGACGGTTGAGCTCCAACGAGTGCACTAAACAGACTGAACTTCAATAAGTTGGCGCCTTTTGTTTTTTCCTTGCATATATATATTGTATTACCTAATACTCTTTTAATTTTAGTAAATTCTTTAAAGTGTATTTCATAACGGTATTTGTTGTGGGTTTGATACTGTTGGCGGGCGCGAGGCATAAACTCGATTCTCACAGCACCTGCGTGTACGGGAGGTGGGTTGGTGAGTGGCTGGATCTCCTTTTCCCTTAGACATATACCAGCCTGTTGGTAAGTGTTACATTTCTGGGTGCTCGTCCCGGATTGGATTGTCGGGGGCTGTGGAATCACGCAGGCAGCAGAGCGGAGATGGACAGAGATAAGATTGTTAGCTGGTGCGAATTTGAAGGTGTACCGGTGCAGTACGCATGCGTAGTGAGCTGAGTGGATTTTCAAGTTTCGGGAGACGCGTTAGTGCGGGGGTTAAGTTTGGTGAAAGGTATGGGGCAGGTAGAATTGGTAGCTAGACGGTGTGGTAAAGAGGTGGAGTCTAGCTGGGTGTTGGTTAGTACGAGTGCTGATGTCAGGATGTTGGAACTGCCGGCGATGGTCAGTGTACTGGGGAAGGAGGGGCCGTGGGGGCTCCACTCCTACAAGGATGAGGCTGAGGAGACATCGGGGGAAGAGCTAGAGCTAGAGGTGAACCCCCGACAGGTGGCCGGCACTAGTAAAGGGAGGTGGGAGGAGGGAGTCGTGACTAGGCCCCACCCCCCAGGTAGGGTGGAAGCCTCGGAGCTGGCAGCCGCACTTAACACCCTGGTGGGAGTGGCCGAGAGGCCACGGCTGAAGCTGGGGGTGTTCTCCGGAGCCAAGCCTACTCCGGATGGGGAGGTGGACTATGAGACCTGGATCGACCATACATCTTTGATGTTAGAGGAGTGGCCAGGCTTGGAGGAGGAGAAGAGGCAGCGATTGGTGGGAAGTTTGAGGGGTTTAGCAGCCAAAACCTTCCAGGAGTTGAAAGCTGAGAAGCCTGGGGCCTCAGTGGAGGAATGTATAGAAGTTTTGGAGGGAGCGTTTGGGTTGTCAGGGGAACCGTGGCTGCTTTTAGCAGAGTTCCAACACCTGGAACAAAGGGGAGTGGAAAAGCTCTCCGAGTACATATTTAGGATGGAGGGGATGCTCTCAGGGCTGCGGCGGCGGGGGGTAGTGAAGGCGCCTGACGTGGCTAGCGTGAGGATGAGTCAGATATTCAGTGGCTCTCTGGAGGAGGACAAGGTGGCATGGACTATCCGGCAGGCTTATAGGAAAGGCCCCGCTCCATCGTTCGGGCAATTGATTAGAGAGGTGCGGGAGGAAGAGAGAGCGTTGGGGCGGAAAAGGGGCGCGGGCCTACGGGAGCGATCCCCAGCGATACAGGAAGTGGTGGCTGGGTGGAGGAATGACAATCCACCGGAGAGTAGAGAACCCCCTCTGGAGGGGAGGGACAGGGGAGGTACCCACTCTCAGGGGCGACCAGTGCAGTGGGTTGGGAGCGGGAGACGTCCTGGGAGAGGAGGGGCGGCAGGCAGCGTGTGCTTTAACTGTGGGAAAGAAGGGCATTTCAGGCGGGACTGTGGCGGCCGAGGGTGTGCTATAGCTGTGGAGAGGAGGGTCACTTTAGGTGGGATTGTGAGAGACAAGGAGTTCCGCGGAGGACAAGCCCCCCTGTAACTAAGAAGGGGGAGGTGTCGGGAAACTTAGGAGAGGCTCAGTGAGGGAACGGACTGGAGCCTCTAGAGGAACACGTTCCAAGAGATCAGCCAGGGGACCACCGGGTGCCCACGCCTCTATTCCGGATGGGCTGGTAGGACCCTGTGCCAGTGTGGGTCTACAGATAGAGGGAGTTTACGCAAAAGCCGTTCTTGATACGGGATCGCAGGTGTACTGGTCTTTCTACAACAAATATATAAAGCATTTGCCCATAACCCCCTTTGACGCCCTGCAGATTTGGGTTGTGAGCAAGGGTGACTACCCATACGATGGGTACCTATCGGTGAGATTGGAGATCTCAGAGGGCGATGTGGGAGTGTCCGAAGCTATTGAGACGTTGGCGTTGGTGTGTCCTGACCCGGTGGTGCTGCCCTCCTGGTGGGGACTAACTCCCCCGTTGTGTGACGGCTCCTGAGAGCTTGTAAGGAGAAAGGGGGGGAAGACTTTCTGGAGACCCTCTCAGTGCATCCAGTGTTTCGAGCAGTGTTCAAAGAAGGGGTTGCCTCCCTAGGGCTGGACCCGGAGTGTAAACGAGGGACGGTGTGGTGTACGCAGGCAAGGCCCAAGGTGATCCGACCCGGGGAGGTAGCCCTAGTGATGGGGACCCCCAGATTCCCAGGAGTGCCGACGGGAGAAGCCCTGTTAGTAGACGCCCCAGACGATCTTGAAGGGGAGACATGATTTCCGGCGGGGGCACTGGTGAGGCCCGAAGTGCAGAGACCAGGGGTGGTACATGCGAGGTGAATAGCTATAAGTGTCAGGAACACCACGGCAAGAGAAATCACCTTTAAGAGGGGAATGTCGCTGGCACATCTGTTCCCGGTGATGGTAATGTCTAGTGCACCAGTGAGGACCCCTAACGGGGAGGGATCGGAGCATCGAAGGGAGCTGACCGCTGAAGTCTTTAACTTCGGGGATTCCCCTGTGTCGCCAGAGCGGAAACACAGGCTAGTGGAGAAGATGCTGAAGATGGAAGCTGTTTATTCTCGGGGCGAGTTTGATGTTGGCTGCTCTAAAAGCACTCAACACACCATCCGGGTGACGGAGGACCCCGTTCCGAGAGAGATCCCGGCGGCTGGCTCCAGCAGATGTTGAGGACGTGCGGCAGCACTTGTGCAAGTTGAAGGAGGCCGGAATCATAGCTGAGTCCCGAAGTCCCTATGCGTCCCCAATAGTGGTGGCACGGAAGAAGAATGGGAGAGTGCGCATGTGTGTTGACTACAGGACGTTGAATCGGCGAACTGTCCCTGATCAGTATACCGTCCCAAGAGTCGAGGATGCGTTGGCCTGCCTGAGCGGTGTGAAGTGGTTCAGTGTGCTGGATTTAAGAAGTGGGTATTACCAGATCCCGATGAGTGCGGGCGATAAAGAGAAGACCGCTTTTATCTGCCCGCTGGGGTTCTTTCAGTTCGAACGAATGCCCCAAGGCATATCGGGAGCCCCAGCCACCTTCCAAAGGCTCATGGAGAGAACTGTGGGGGATATGAATCTGTTAGAGGTGCTGGTGTACCTGGACGGTTTGATAGTGTTTGGATCGACTTTGGAGGAACATGAGGAGAGGCTGTTGAAGGTGTTGGGCCGGCTTAATGAAGAAGGGTTGAAGCTTTCCCTGGACAAATGCCAGTTCTGCAAGTCGTCGGTTAGCTACGTTGGCCATATCATTTCGCGAGAGGGAGTGGCTACTGATCCAACCAAGATAGAGGCCGTGACCACCTGGCCGAGACCCCAGAAAGTGGGCGCTCTGCACTCATTTTTGGAGTTCTGTGGGTATTACCGGCGATTTGTGAAAGGATACGCCAAAGTGTGTCACCCGTTGACTCAGCTGTTGTGTGGCTATCCCCCAGTGGGGAAGAAGAGGACGGGGAACCAGAGGCAGGACGCTGGAGGATACAGGAACCCGGCGGAACCTTTTGGCTCGACATGGGATGATTAATGTGAAGAGGCGTTCCGATCTTTGAAAAGGGCACTGACCCAGGCCCCGGTGTTGGCTTTTGCCGATCCCCAGAAGCCATCTGTGCTGCACACAGATGCCAGCCGAGAGGGTCTCGGGGCTGTTCCGTACCAGGAGCATGGCAAAGCATTGAGGCCAGTAGCCTTTGTCAGCCAAAGCTTGTCGCCATCGGAGAGAAACTATCCCACTCACAAGTTGGAGTTTCTGGTGCTGAAGTGGGCGGTGGTGGACAAGCTGGGCGATTACCTGTACGGAGCCAAGTTTGAGGTGAGAACGGATAACAATCCTCTCACTTATATTTTGACTTCGGCAAAGCTGGATGCCACAGGATATCGGTGGCTGGCGGCCTTGTCGGTATATGATTTCAGCCTGAGGTACCGCCCCGGAAGCAAGAATGTCGATGCTGATGCATTGTCTCGTCGGGAGCCGGGGGAGGAGGAGCGGGACGAGGAGTGGGAGAGTGTCCCTGCCCCTGGAGTGAAGGCGATGTGTCAGTTTGTTATCACCGTGAAGGCCGAGGGAAGAGGGAGGCTGGAACGAGCCGTGGACCATTTGGGGGTTTTTGACGACGCCATACCCCTAGTTTACTGTGACCTGACCGCTCTGGGGACTAAACAGTTGCCGGAACTGAGTCCGGGGGAAGTGGCAACTGCTCAGCAAAATGACCCGGGCATTGGCACAGTGTGGAGAGCGGTCGAGAAGGGGGATGGGTCCTTGGCTGAGAAGGCGAAACACCCATACGTGCCTCTGTTGTTGAAGGAGTGGTCTCGGTTGAAGTTAAAGAACAAAATCTTGTACCGGGTAACGACGCCTCCGGACCAACCCCGCTGTTGGCAACTGGTCCTGCCGGAGGAGTATCGCCAGGCTGTACTCCAGGCCTTACATGATGATTCTGGACATTTGGGGGTGGAAAAGACATGGACTACTCAAAGACTGGTTCTACTGGCCCCGGGTGAGGGGGGGACGTCGAAGAATACTGTAGGGGATGCCGTCGTTGCATCCAGAGGAAGACTCTGCCAGCGTTGGCGGCTCCACTGTCGCACTTGCAGAGTGCGGGACCTCTGGACCTGGTATGTATGGATTTCCTGTCGATTGAGCCTGACACCAGCAACACCGCGAATGTATTAGTCATCACCGATCATTACACTCGCTATGCTCAGGCATTTCCCACCAAGGATCAGAAGGCGTCGACAGTGGCGAAGGTGTTATGGGAGAAGTACTTTGTGCATTACGGCCTTCCCAGGCGAATCCATAGTGATCAGGGGCGGGACTTTGAGAGCCGCCTTATCCAGGAATTACTGACTATGCTTGGGGTTGAGAAATCCAGGACTACCCCTTACCACCCACAGGGAGATCCTCAGCCAGAGAGGTTCAACAGGACCCTGTTGGATATGCTTGGGACGCTGGAGATTGGCAGAAAAGCAGGTGGAGTCGTCATATTGGACAATTGTTTCACTGCTACAATTGTACTCGCAATGATGCTACAGGGTATTCGCCCTATTATCTGATGTTCGGGCGGGAAGCGAGGTTGCCCATTGACGTGTGTTTTGGAGGTGGAGTGGGTGAATTTCCCGGGAAGTCCCATCTAAAGTATGTGTCCGACATGAAGAGGGAGTTACAGAGGGCGTACGAGTTGGCCGAGGCGGCGGCTACCAATCAAAATCAGAGGAACAAGATGCGGTATGAACAAAAGGTGAAGTTTGTTCAATTATTGCCAGGCGACCGGGTACTTTTATGGAATTTGGGACTCCCTGGTAAGCACAAGTTGGCAGATCGATGGGCGGCTAGCCCCTATGTAATAGAGAGCCAGATGCCGAACCTGCCAGTTTACCGGGTGAAACCTGAGGATGGAAAAGGGCCTATCAAGGTACTCCATAGGAATCACCTGCTGCCACTGGGTCAAGCGGTGCAGGTGGACAAGGAGCCAGAGTGGGAGGTTACGCCCAGTACAAGGACTCTGCAAGGGCGCGGAGAAAGGGAAGAGCCCGCTGCTGAAGAGCGGGGATGGGTCCCTCGCCCAGAAATGGCTACCGATTCAGAAGAGGACGACTCAGATGAGTGGCCCCTGTTCCCATTCGCTGGTGCTCCAGTACCAGGAGAGGAGGCTCCTGGCCCTTCCTATACTGAATTGAGTGAGAGGAGGGAAGGTCTTGAGGGTCAGATGGAGAGGCCACCAACATTGGTGGGAGAGAGGGTGGAACCCGAGCGTGAGCTGGAGAGATCTCAGGTGAGGGAGGACCCCCATGAGGAAGGGGGTGAGGGTCTGTCAGGTAGACCTGGGGTGTCTGAGACAGTGGATTCGCAAGTGACGAGGGAGCCCAGTGGGGCAGAAGGGGTATGGAGGATTAGGCGCCCCCCAGAGCAGTTGACATATGTGGTACCAGGAGAACCGAGTGTGATTTCTACTGCTCTGGGTAGTCATGTCACTGCTTTCTGCACCTGGGTTGGGTTTTGTGTGTTGCAAGAAGCTTTGGGGAACTCTAGTAATGCCATGAGGGCATGACATTTGCTGGTGGGGAGAGAATGTACAATGTCATGTGTATGTTACTCAGAATGGCTTCTTTGGTTTGTTACGAGTAGGAAGGCTTCTTTGTCTGATAAGTGTTTCTCTCGCCCTTGTTTCGCTTTAGAATGGCTGATATGGTAATTGTATTCATTTGTTAATCAATGGGGAATGTTATTGTGTTTTGTGAGGCTGGGAACTTGGGGGAGGGGTTGCGTGGGCTTGTGGTGTGAAGAGAGTCGGGAGGAAGACGCCAAGGAAGATAGACGTGCGCTCGGACGACCACCCGGGAGTCCGGGGTGGAAGACGTGGAAGTCGGAGGCAAGCGACGAGGGGTCGAATGGTTCAATGGTTGAGCTCCAACGAGTGCACTAAACAGACTGAACTTCAATAAGTTGGCGCCTTTTGTTTTTTTCCTTTTATATATATTATATATTGTACTGCCTACTACTCTTTTAATTTTAGTAAACTCTTTAAAGTGTGTGTCATAACGGTATTTGTTGTGGGTTTGATACTGTTGGCGGGCTCGAGGCATAAACTCGATTCTCACAGCGCCTGCATGTACGGGAGGTGGGTTGGTGAGTGGCTGGATCTCCTTTTCCCCTAGACCGGGGGTCGGCAACCCGCGGCTCCGGAGCCACATGTGGCTCTTTTACGTCTGTGCTGTGGCTCCCTGTTGCTTTGGGAAATAATTGGTTGTGGCGACCCTTTTCCTGGCACATCTGAACCGACTCACAATTAGATAGTCCACGGGGGTTTGCGAGCACAGAGCTTTGTAGCCTCTGCGCCATGGGGGGCAGGTTGAGGGAGGCTTAAAAGTGAGGCTGAAGTTTTCGAATAAAGTTTTTTCCTTCGACTGCAGTTACCGACTCCGTGTCGTAATTTTAGCGCTGCGTGTAGCACACCGCTACATGGTCAGTATTTAATTAAAATGTATTTTATGTTAGTTTGTTAGTTTTTGAAATGTAAATCTAAATTTGAAGATTATGGTGATCTTGTACAATCTAAATAAGATTGTGGCGACCCATTTCCTGACACATCCGAACCGGCTCACAATTAGCCAGCGTTCAGGCTAAGGGAGATAGCCTACGGGGGTTTGTGAGTACGTGTCTTTTGCAGCATCCGCGCCCATGGGGGGTGGGTTGAGGGAGGCTTAAAAGCAAGGCTGTTTAGATCGAATAAAGCTATCTTTGACTGCAGTTTACTGACTGCGTGTAGCACACCGCTACAACGTGTTTTTATCGCTGGCTGTCCAGAGGGAAGGTGCTGAAACGCTTTGTCGCGTGTCTGGAAGAAGTGAAAACTTTCCTGGGCAGCAAAGGGCTCAACTTTCCTGAGCTGGAACAGCCAGAGTGGCTGGAAAAGCTACACTTCATGGTAGACATGACAGCGCACCTGAACACGCTGAACACAGCTCTTCAACGGGGTAAGGACGTACAGCCCTGCACATGTTGGAGGATATTTTGGCATTCGAGCGCAAGTTGACGTTGCTTGCCAGAGATTTACAGAAAGGCACTTTGTCTCACTTCCCCAATTTGAGAGAGTTCAAACAAGGTCACGACATGATAAATTCGGAGTATTTACATTCTGCAATCATCGCAATGCAAACATCGTTTGGGAAACGCTTTTGTGAGTTCAGAGAGGAAAAAAACACATTATCCTTCCCGGTCACTCCCCTAAGCATCGATTCATCTCTACTGAATACGACTGCATTGGCAGGTGTGAGTCAACCTGAACATGTATGATAAATACTTTAATTGCCTATTATTTTACGTATATTCATATGTTTTCATTGTTCAGTGAAATAGTCCTTTTATTTTTCAGGTTGACAGCTGGCTGACGTTATTTTTGGTTTGCTGCTGGCGGCAAATTTAAGTTTGGCGTTTTTCATAAATACAAGAAGGACTCAAATAGACGTTGAGTATTTTACTTAAAAGTAACCTTCAACCCAACGTCTTTTTTTCGGAGTTCAAAATGTTTTTGTTGCATGCAGAAATGTAATTTCGTTTTCTCTGCAGGAGTTCATCAATTTCATAAATGCAACACATTATAGTTTGTTTATACATAGCATAAAGGCAAAACAAAACGTTGTATGCAGTGTTATTTCATTTTAAATGTCAAACGGGTTTTGCGGCTCCCAGTGGTTTCTTTTCTGTGGGAAACGGGTCCAAGTGGCTCTTTCAGTGGTAAAGGTTGCTGACCCCTGCTATACCAGCCTGTTGGGTAAGTGTTACATACAAATTTAGAATTTTCTACGTAGTTTATTTCCGAATTTTTCCTCGGCTTATTCACCCAATATAATAGATAATCTTTTTCAGATTAAACCATTTCAAAAAGGACTGATAGCTATAATTCATAAATAGTTATTGAATTTGCGTATGGTATCTAATGATAAAATTAAAGCTGCGTGGGAATTGGAATTTCAAGAGTCACTTTCAGGTAATCAATGGGATAAAATTTTTCATCTATTTGTGTCCGTCATTCCTTGATGCAGTTCCAGGTAGTGCATCGGGCACATATGTCAAAGAACAAAGTAGCCCATATCTTTTCCAATATTAATACTATTTGTGATAGATGTAATACTGAGGTAGCTACTTAACACCTATGTTTTGGTCTTGTGCCAAGATAGAAAATTTTTGGAAAGGAGTCTTTAAAACTTTATCAAGAGTCTTGAATTTGGATCTACAACTGAATTTACTTACAGCAATTTTTGGGATCATTCCATTGGAAGCAGGATTTATTCCTGTTTCCACCCAATATGATAGCTTTATTCTCACTTTCACTCTCAGTTTGAGCTGCCCAGCTTCTTTCATTCTTTCCCTCTTTTTTGTTTTTTTTTGTTTAGTGAGTTTTTTTATGTATATTGAAATTATAAAAGTTTCTTTATCTTCTTTCTTTATTTTCCTAGTTAAGAGAATTATCTTTTTCTTTATTATACACTATTAGATTAATACTATGTATGACCTCGATGTTTATTTTACCTTTTATATGAGTTGTTATTTATATAGATATTTGAGATGATTCTGCTCTTGTTTTATATATATGTACTGTAAAGAGGGTTTCTTCTTTTTTGTTAACTAGCAGGAATGCTAATTTACTGATAACGAGAATGGTATTCCTTTGTAAACCAAATGGGGATTAATGTTCTTTCTTCTGAGTCTGTAAGCTTTTGTTGACGGGCTTTTGGGCAGATTGGCGCGAGGGGGTCGAGAGAGAGGACGCAATGCTCTAAACTGGGCGAGGATCGGACCCCAAAGGGGGGTCCGAGGCCGGGAGATTCTCCGAGGAGGGGGGGGGGATGAAGCTAGATGTGCTTGGTTGACCACTCGGAGGGTCCTGAGCTGTTTGGAGAGTCGAGGAGTTCGGAGGGTCCTGAGCTGCGAGTCGAGGAGTTCGGAGGGGATCGAATGGTGGCCAGAAGACTTCAGTAATTGAGCTCCAACGGCTGTGCACGAAGTGGTTTGGACTTTGATAAGTTTGGCGCCTTTTCTTTAATTTTCTCTTCATATATACTGTATCGTTATTAATCACTTAGTAATAGTAACCTTTATAAATCGTACTCATTTAATCGCATATGGTGTACTGTCTGTTTTTGGGCGAGGCGGGGACATCACACAGCATCCACACCAGCTGATTACCCAGTTTGGCGGGGCCGAAGGCTGCTCCCCCTAGACAAGAACGAGCTGAGCCAGCCTGAGGCGACCCAGGGGGTTACATTGTGGGGTGCTCGTCCGGGGTTGATTTCTGTGGAAGCTGTGTGATCACCCTCTTTAAATTGTGTCTGCGGCGAAGAGCTGGTGTGCCTTTGTGGGTGTGCGATTGTTGGTTATCGTTGTGTGTGTGTTGGGTGTGCTGTTGTTAGCCTCGAGGTCGTTGTTCGAGTTCCAACTAGTGCTGACGAAATGGTGATGGGACCATGGGTTGTCCGTACTGTTTGGGGATTGAGGAGTAACAGGTTGGGATGTTTCAGCAGTGGTGGGCTCCGCCCGGTTGTTGGAATAATGTCCAGCCCTAAAGGGGCGGAAGCGTGGGCGGAGCGGACCTCTCAGTTGTTGGGTGAGTGGCAGTGCTTGGCTGAGGGAAAGCGACAGGGACGGGTTGAAAGTTTGAGTAGGCGGGCTGGTGACTTTGTTAGAACTGTCGGGCGCAATTACCTCGAAGTGACCGCTGCCAGTTCTGGGAAAGTGTGGGAAAATGCGTGTGGTTTGACTGGAAGTCAAATGCCGCAGCTGGGGGGCTCATCATATCCGTGGCAGGAGATTGGTGAGAAGTTTTTAGGGTATCCCTTTTTGCCTAGGGGGGCAGATAAATTGCTTGTGGTGCAAAGAGGATCTGTCAAGGGGATCAGTTGTTCCGTTGATTCAAGAGGTGTCGGGAAACTTAGAGGAGGCCCAGTGGGGGAACGGCTTGGGGTCTCTGGGGGAGCACGTTCCCAGCAATGTACCAAGGAACTCCCGAAAGGAACAGACTCTATTCCTGAAGGCTTAGAGGGGCCATGCGCACAGGTGGTGTTACGGATGGATGGAAGTCAAGTTAAAGCCATCCTCAGCACCGGGGCGCCGGTTAAGTTGCTGTACAGTTTGTTTCATAACCGTTATTGGAAGCATTTACCCTTGGCGACATTGAGGACACTGGAGATTCGGGGTACCAGTGCCGGTGATTATCCAGACGACGGTTGTTGGTCAGTGAAAATGGAGTTCTTAGAGGCAAATGTGGAGGAGACTGAGGTTCAGGAATCGTTAATGCTGATGTGTCTGGACCCTGTTGAGACGGGCAGCGGTTCTGTTCTAGAGAGAACCAATATCCTACTGGTGCACTTGGGAGCCTGCCCGGAGGAGGTGGGTGAGCGCTGTTTGGAGGCATTGTCAATTCACCCAGGGTTTCGAACTGCTTGTGCGGACGTGTGCAGCAGCATTGGGCCGATACCGAATTCAAACAAGAGCCAGTGGTGGTACGGCCTGGGGGAAGTATCTGAGGGTGAGACCCTCTTAGTGGACGCTGCGAAATACCATGAGGGAGCGGAGTTGACTGCTGAAGACACCTCGGAGAGAGAGAGGTTGCGGCGACTGGCCCCTGAAGCCGTGGAAGACGTAGGCAGCGTGTGTGTTGAAGAGGCGCACTGTCAGTGACCAGAATATGGCCCTAGAAGAGGCGATGGCCTGTCTGAGTGGTGCGAAGTGGTTTAAGGTGCTGGATCTGAGGAGTGGATGTTGCCAGATCCCGATGAGTGAGGCCGACAAGGAGAAGATGGCCGTTATAAATTCCCTAGGAGTCTTCGGGTCCGAAAAGATGCCACAGGGCATATCTGGAGCCCTTGCAACCTTCCTGCTGGGCAGGTGGAAGACCATAGGGGATGTGGAGGCGTATGGAGTTTTGGTGTATGTGGATGATCTCTTGGTGTTTGGATTTGCCTCAGGAGAATATGAAGTGAGGTCGTTGCAGGAGCAGCTGAGAACTACTGAGTTAAAGTGTTTTCGGGACACGTGCCAGGGCTGGCGAAGGTCGCAGCTCGTGAGTGACTGTCTCTACGGAATCAAGTTTGAAATGAAGACGGAGAGACTGGAGAAAGTGATCTGGAACCATTCGGAAGACTTACAAGTTGGAGAGAATGAAGAAAGTTGTCTGACTGAGGGTAATAGCAAACTGAGAACCCGGAGAGGGGAGTTTGCGGAGGTGAAGAAATTACAGACGAATCTCAGCAGAGAGAAGCGGAAGCTTGAAGGGAACCTGAAGATGACCATCGACAGTTCAAAAGAAGTGCAAAACCTGAAAGTTGATCTGGAAGAAGTCATGAGGAAGAAAAAGCTGGAGAGAAGTGCAGTGAATACTGAACAGGAGGCTGAAGAGACTGCAGGAGCAGTGCAGGCCACGTGTTTCCGTTTGGAGAAGATCAAACAGCAGCTACCGATCACAGGAATGAGGAAGAATACAGATTCGATGGATGATGTGCTGGATGTGTGGTACATGCTGCCTTTTGCTGACTTTCTCTCGATTGAGGAAGAGACCTTTGGCCCTTCTCCCATTGAGTCAGGTGTAGCGGGGAGGGTTAGCTGTGTGCAGTGTGGGGCATGAGTGAGAGGTTGAGAGAGGAGTTGGTAGTGGGCCCAAGGTATCCCCAGTTGTGTCCGAGCCTGAAGGGTTTAGGTGAGGGGGTACGGAGGCCTCAGAAGGGTTAGGGAACTCCAGATAGTTGGCCTAAGTAGCGCCTGAGGAACAGGGCGTGAGGGTTACTGTGTGGGGAGGAGATGTCACTGTTTGTGCTTGGGTTACGGTGTGTTGGCAGGAAAGGTGGCGAGTTATTTAGTAGTCATGAGGACATGACTTTTATTTGGTGGAGGGAGAGTGTAAAGAGGGTTTCTTCTTTTTGTTAACTAGCAGGAATGCTAATTTACTGATAACGAGAATGGTATTCCTTTGTAAACCAAATGGGAATTAATGTTCTTTCTTCTGAGTCTGTAAGCTTTTGTTGACGGGCTTTTGGGCAGATTGGCGCGAGGGGGTCGAGAGAGAGGACGCAATGCTCTAAACTGGGCGAGGATCGGACCCCAAAGGGGGGTCCGAGGCCGGGAGATTCTCCGAGGAGGGGGGGGGGGGATGAAGCTAGATGTGCTTGGTTGACCACTCGGAGGGTCCTGAGCTGTTTGGAGAGTCGAGGAGTTCGGAGGGTCCTGAGCTGCGAGTCGAGGAGTTCGGAGGGGATCGAATGGTGGCCAGAAGACTTCAGTAATTGAGCTCCAACGGCTGTGCACGAAGTGGTTTGGACTTTGATAAGTTTGGCGCCTTTTCTTTAATTTTCTCTTCATATATACTGTATCGTTATTAATCACTTAGTAATAGTAACCTTTATAAATCGTACTCATTTAATCGCATATGGTGTACTGTCTGTTTTTGGGCGAGGCGGGGACATCACACAGCATCCACACCAGCTGATTCCCCAGTTTGGCGGGGCCGAAGGCTGCTCCCCCTAGACAAGAACGAGCTGAGCCAGCCTGAGGCGACCCAGGGGGTTACAGTACTCTTTTATTTAATTAATAAAAAGATTGATAACGAAAGAATGCAAACTCACCCCACTGCTCGATTCACACCAACAACTGTGTGGCTCGGCACAGCTCAATCACCATCTATAAATTTGCCGATAACACAACTGTTGCTGGCAGAATTTGAGATGGTGATGAGGAGGCGTACAGGAGTGAGTGGATCAGATGGTTGAGTGGTGTCGTAACAACAACCCTGCACTCAACGTCAGTAAGACCAAGAAAATGATTGTGGACTTCAGAAAGGGGAAGTCAAGGGAACACACACCAGTCCTCATCGAGGGATCAGCAGTGGAAAGGGTGAGCAGTTTCAAGCAACTGGGTGTATTTATATATTATATATATTATATATTTATATATACTGGGTGTGATCGATCCTCAGGCCAACATATTGAGCCAATTGTAAAGAAGGGCCAACAGTGGCTACATTTCATCAGGAGTTTGAAGGACTTGGTCTGACTCCAAATACACTCGCAAATCTCTACAGATGTACAGTGGAGAGCATTCTAACTGGTTGTATCACCGTCTTGTATGGAGAGGCCACCTTGCTACTGTCAGGGAGGTGGTACAGGTGCCTGAAAACACAAACTCAACGCTTCAAAAAAAGATTCTTCCTCTCCACCATCAAACTCTGAATGGACAATGAACCCATTTACACCACTGTAAAAAATACTTTGCTCTCTCTTTGCTCAACATATATTTTATTTAAATATATTTCTTATTGTAATATATAGTTTTTATTTTGTATTGTAGTATACTGCCACTAAAGAACAAATTACATGACATATACCAGTGATATCAGACCTGATTCTGATCAATCAAACCCTTTCCTCCCACACAGCTCTCCATTCTTCTCCCATCCATGTGTCTATCTATCAGTTTTCTGACATGATCAGATTCCTCCTACACAGCTCTCCATTCTTCTCCCATCCATGTGTCTATCTATGAGTTTCCTGACATGCCCTATCAAATATTGAAAGGCTGGAGAGAGTGGATGTAGAGTCGTGTCTGAGAGTGGAGGAGTCTCGGACCTGAGAGCATAGTCTCAGAATACAACAACGTCCCTTTAGAACAGAGAGAAGCAGGAATTTCTTTAGCCAGAGAATGGTGAATCAGTGAAATTCATTACCACAGACGACTATGGAGGTCATGTAATTGGGGATACACTCAGTGGCCACTTTACTAGGTACACCCGCACACTTGTCCATTAATACAAATATCTAATTAGCCAATTACACTCTGCACATAATAAAGTGGTCACTGAGGACACATAGTGACACTGATTCCAAGAGCAACACACACAAAATGCTGGATGAACTCAGCAGGCCAGGCAGCAGAGATGGAAGAGATTAAACAGTCAACATTTCAGGCTGAGACTCTTCATCACGACGGGATAAAACGACTGGGGAGAAAAAAGATGGACTGCTCCTCTTGCTTTCCAGTCCTGATGAAAGAACTTGGCCTGAAATATTGACTGTTTACTCTTTTTCATTGATGCTTCCTGGTCTGCTGAGTTCCTCCAGCATTTTCTGCCTGTTGCTATTCACGGGGCAATTTATAAAGACCAATTAACTGACGAACCGGTACATCTTTGGACTGTGGGAGGAAACCAGATCACCCAGAGGAAACCCACAGAGAGTGGTACGAATGCAGAATGAGCTGCCACTGGAAGTCATTGAGACAGGTACGATAATGACATTTAACAGCCACCTCTGCCCCACCGTGATGCTCGCCTCGGAAACGTCACCCAGCTCTGCCCCTGACCCAGTCCGTCTCTCGTTCACACCGTCAGCCACCTCCCACTCCTGCACCCTGCTCTCCACACACTCTGCTGGCTGTGCCTGAAATTGCCCCCAACCCCTTCACCCACCATCCCTGTGATCACTAATCTGGTTAAGTAACATACAACCCAACTTTGCTTTCACATCCCAACATAGCCTCACCACTTCCTCCCAGTGTAATCTCCTCCAGCCTCTTAATACTCCCTCCAGTCCCAGCCTCTCGGAGTGTAATCACTGCATTTCCAGCCGTGCCTTCTCCTCAGTCTTCAAGCCTGAGATTCTCTGCTGAAACCTCTCTGCCTCCCCATCTCCCTCCACTCCCTACTGTTGTTTCACCAAACCGGGTATCTGGACGTTTCTGATGACCAGCTCTAATGCCGTGTGTCCCGGTGTCAAATTGGATTCATAATGTTCCCGAGGTCCCTTCAGTATTTTCCCCCCATTAAATACAGGCTGCCTCTGCTCGTCTACAGAAACAATAAATAACATCTACTTCCTCTTACTGTACACAGCACGCAGTTTGTCCCTACAAGACATTACTCACCCAGAAAACCCAGGATCAGCAGCACAACCCTCAGTTCAGCCGGTGACATTCTGGAAATGAAAGACTGGAATTAACTCAGTGAGAAATGACACACTGGGGCTGAGGACAAGGTGTAAATGGGGATGGGAACTGAGGATCGAAAGAGATATCTGTTGAAAGAGGGATAGATAGGTCACTCCCTCACAGAAACCCCACGGACAGAGGTGGGATCTCCCTCACTGAGACCCCACAGACAGAAGTGGGATCTCTTTTTCTCCCTCACTGAGAACCCAAAGGCAGAGATGAAACCTCCCTCAGTGAGAACTCAGAGGTGAGATACTCCAGAGTCCCCATGGAAGGAGGTGAGCTCTCCCTCTCTGGATCACACATACTGTGAGATCTCCGTGACTGAGACCCCAGACAGAGGTGAGAAATCCCTTCCTGAAACCTCACAGATGGATGAGACAGAGGAGCTCCATCTACCTTCATTTATTTACACCCTCCCTCTCTCTTTCTCTCTCTCTCTCTCTCTCTGCAACACCCACACACAAACACAGAACACAAGACAAATTTCCAGATTCAATCAGTTTGGTTGATGTCTACTCACATGTGACTCCCGATGAGGTGTTGCTGGGTGAACTGGAGGGAGATGTGACCACCTACAACCTCCTCACTCTCTGCTGTGAGTGGTGTCAGACGCAGCGACAGGTCAACGACTACTTTCCGCACCTGCTTCTCGAAGCAATGAAACCAGCGCGGGGCGGTGGAACAGTTGCTGTATGTTTTGAAAAAGTATGCAAAGCAAACAAACAAACGTCATCTATCCTGAGGCTCTATAATGAAGAGCCTATTGTTCCTAGTCATGAACTTCCTCTTACAATCACAGTGATGGGTCAGTATTGAGCAGAGGGACAGGAATGGACACAAGTGCTGGAGAGGAAATAGTCACAGGATTACTGTTGCCAGGTTTATAATGGGTCAGTATTGTGGTGGAAGGTGTAGATCGTCTGTAATGGACAGCAGACATTAGAGGGGGAGTGGACACAGGATAAACCCCTGTCAGGTTGGCAATGGGTCAGTAACGGGGAGTGGGCTGTGTACAGGATCTGTAATGGAGAAGGAATTTAGAGAGAATTTTATGAAAGATGCAAAGAAGTTTATACACAGATGCAAGTGTGTAATCATGCTGGTCCACCGTGGGGTGTTTAGCTCAGACTGCAGGAAGGGGCAGCAGTAGTTAGGAGGGCCAATGGCACATTGACATTTATTGTATGGAAGGGTGTTGGTCACAGAGTCATGAAGCAGAGAAACAGGAACTTCGGCCCATCTAGTCCATGCCAGCCTGCTCCTCTGCCTCGTGCCCATCTCCCTGCACCCAGACCATAGCTCTCCATGCCTCTCTCATCTCATCCACCTACCCAAACCTTTCCTAAATGTTACAATTGAATTTCTGTCTATCACTTCTGTTGGCAGCTCGTTCCACTCACACCACCCTCTGAGTGAAGTTCTTCCTCAGGTTCCTCTTAAATATTTCATCGTTCCCACTAAAGACACCAGTGAATAAATTCCTAATGGATTCAAACTGTCCCTGTAACTCAGGTCCTCAAGTCCCGGCACTTCCTTGTAAATTGTCTCTGCATTCTTTCAAGTTTATTAATATCTTTCCTATCGGTAGGTGACCAGAACTGACACATTACTTTGAAATCAGCTTCACGAACATCTTTTACAACTGCAACATAACATCCCAACTCCTTCCTCAATGCCTGATTTATGAAGGCCAATGTACCTAAAGCTCTCTTTACAACCTATCTGCCTGTGACGCTGCTTTCAAGCAAATGTGGATCTGTATTTCCAGGTCCCGTGGTTCTACCGTACACCTCAGAGCCCTAACATTCACGATGTGAGTCTTATCCTGGTTTGTCCTCCCAAATTCAACATCTCACCCCCATCTGCAATAACTTCTATCTGCCCTTTCTCAGCCCCTTTTCTCAGCTGGTTCAGATCCCACTGCAAGCATTGATAGCTTCCTCGCTGTCCATTACACCCACAATCCTGAAGTCAGCAGCAATGTTGCTGATCCAGTTTACCACATTATCATGCAGATCGTTGTTACAGATGACAAACAACGGGCCCAGCACTGATCCCTGTGGACACCATGAGTCACAGGCCTCTAGTTAGAGAGACAACCAGCTTCTACTATTCTCTGTCCTCTCACACTGAACTGAGCCAATGTTGAATCCAATGGACTACTTCATTCTGAATCCCAAGCAAATTAACCTTCTGACCATGTGGGAATTGGCCTAAAGACTATCTAAAGTCCATGGAAACAACATTCACCACCTTTCATTCATCAACCTCTGGGTAATCTACTCAAAAACTAAGTTATGACTGCCCATGACTATCTCTCATCAGCCGTCTTTATCCAAATACTTATGTATCCATTCGTTTGCAAAACTTTTGAATAATTCACCCACTACCGATGTCAGGCTCACCAGCCTGTAATTTCCTGGCTCATTCTTAGAGTCTTTCTTGAACAAACAGGACAACATGAGCAAACTTCCAGTCCTCTGACATCTCACCCTCGGGCAAGGATGTTTGAAATATCTCTGACTGGGCCCCTACAACTTCTGCACCAGCCTCTCACAAAGGCTGAGGGGATATCTTGTCAGGTCCCTGGGGATTTATCCATCCTAATTCACCTCAAAACATCAACCACCTCCTCCTCTGTAATCTGGATATGGCCCATGACCTCACTACTCTTTTGCCTCAGTTCAATAGAGTCTGTGTCTGGCCACAGTGATGACCAGAGTGATCTTCAAAAGACCAGTTTTGTCCCTTGCTATCCTTTTGCTCTTACTGTATCTGTTGAAGCCATTGACATTGGCTTTTCCCTTGTCTGACAGAGCAACCTCATGTCCTCTTTTAGCTCTCCTGATTTCTCTGTTCAGTATTTTCTTGCATTTCTTGTATCCTCAAGCACCTCATTTGACGGTATCTTTCAATAACTTGATAATAATTTAACTGAACTAACAATAGTAAAAGCACATAATTTTCATTATGGGGAAAGCAAGGCAGCACCTCCACTGTCTTGGAAGTTTGCAAAATTCAGCACGTCACAAATTTTTGATAACCTTCTGTAGATGTGAGGAAACAAAAGATTGAGCATGGTGGGACTAATGTTCTGGGTTGTGTATATTTCAATACAATCAGTATTATAGGAGGCAGATGAGCTCAGGGCATGGATCAGCACGTGGAATTATGACACTGTAGCATTAGTGAGACTTGGTTGCAGGAGGATCAGGACTGGCTGCTCAATGTTGTGGGGATCCATTGTTTCAGACATGACCGACCAGGGGGATTAAAGGGGAGAGGTGACATTACTAGTCAGGGAAATTGTCACAGCAGTGTTCCAACAGGACAGGCCGGAGGGCTCGACTACTGAAGCTATATGGGTGGAACTAAGGGATAAGAAATGGGTGACCACATTAATAGGATCATATTACAAACCACTCAGTAGTCAGCTGGATTTAGAGGGGTAAATCTGTAGAGAACACAATTACAGGAAATATAAGGTTCTGATAAAAGGTGATTTTAACTTTCCACATATTGACCTGGGACTCTGAAAGGACTGGATGGGATAGAGTTTGTCAATTGTGTGCAGGAGAGTTTCCTTATTCAGTACAGAGAGAGTGAGTGAGAGAGAGTGCAAACTTCATCTGACCTTGGGGAATGAGACAGGGCAGGTGACAGAAGTCTGTGTAGGGAACTCTTTGCATCTACTGATGACAATGCCATTAGTTATAAGATAATTATGGAGCAGGAGAGGAGAGGTCTGGTCCTTGGGTTGGAATTCTAAATTGGATAAATTTTAATGGTATTAGAAAGGATCTGACCAAGTGTGGATTGGGACAGGTTGTTTTCTAGAAAAGGTATGTTTGGTAAGTGTGAGGCCTTCAAAGGTGGAATTTTGAGAGTACAATGTATAAAGGCAAATATAACAGGCTTATGGAACAAGAGAAAATTTGCAGATGCTGGAAATCCCAGCAACACACACAAAATGCTGGAGGAACTCAACAAGCCAGGCAACATCTATGGAAAAATGTACAGTCGATGTTTCGGGCTGGAACTCTCTCTCCAACCGCCCCCCCCCCCAACACCACCACCACCCTTAAAATCTATTCCACAGTTTTTTTCTCTTGTCCTGCCAAAGGTTTTCAGCACGAAACGTCGACTGTATTTTTTTCCACAGATGCCGCCTGGCCTGCTGAGTTCCTCCAGCATTTTGTGTGTTGCTGGGTTTAGGGAATCTGGATTTTTGACAGATATTCGGGTGCTGGGTAAAAAGAAAAAGGGGGCCCGAGCAGAGACATTTAAAACACGCCTAGCAACAGGTGAGGTGCCAGAGGGCTGCAGGATAACAAATGTTGTTCCATTCATTAAGAGAGGCTCTAAAAATAAATCTGGAAATTATAAGCTGGTGAGCCTGATATCAGCAGTGGGTAAGTTATTGGAAGGTACTCTAAGGACCAGATATGCAAGTATTTGGATAGACAGATTAGGGATAGTCAACAGGGCTTGATGCATGCTAGGTCAAGTCTAAACAATCTTACAGAATTTTTTGAAGGAGTTATCAGGAAAGTTGATAAGGGCAAGGCAGTGAATAGTGGACACATGGACTTGGTCCTGTATGGGAGGTTGGTCAAGAATTTCAGATGCTTGACTTTAGGATGAGCTAAGAAATTGGTATAGACACTGGCTTTGCAGGAGATGTCGAAGAGCAGGAGTAGATAGTTACCTGACTCTGACTGGAGGTCTGTGACTAATGGTGTGTCACAGGGATCAGTGTTGGGTCTGTTGTTGTTTGTCATCTATATCAACAATCTGGATAATAATGCAGTAAACCAGATCAGCAAATTTGTGAATGGCACCAAGATTCAGGGAATAGTGGACTGTAAGGAAAACTGTCAAAGTTTGAAGCAAGATCTGGAACAACTAGAAAAATGGGTTGAAAATTGGCAGATGGATTTTAATGCAGACAAGTGTGAAATGTTGCACTTTGGAAGGATAAACCACGGTAGGACTTACACAGTGAGTGGTCCAGCATTGAGGGGTGTGGTAGATCAACGAGACCTGGGAATACAGATCCATGATTCCCTTCTCAGCCTCAACCTCTGGTTAAAACACCTCTTAGTTGGGATATATTTATGCTGGGCCATCCCCCTGACTTTTTTCTGCACGTCACGTCTTGACTCCTCCTTGATCTCACACTGACTCCTTCTCCTTGAAGATGATTCACAGTCTCTCCAAATCTGTCACGCACCCGCACGCCTCAACCCTCGAGTCAGCCTGGCTTCTTCAGTACAGAGCAAAGGGGGATGTATACTTTTGAACTGCAGATACTTCCGTTTTTGAATTTTTAGTTTTTCGTGCTTTACAATTTTCCATGTTATCTTTTAAGCTCCACTGTGAAAAAGAGAAAATCATGTGATTCACAAATAGAAATTCTCAGTTAAGTTGATCAAAAATCCCTGGTTGCAATACTCATTCAGGTGAACTAGGTATTGGAGGCCTGAATAATTTTACAAGGCACTGTAGAGAGACAGAGCAATAGATAGATAGATAGATAGATAAATAGATACTGAGATCATGAGATGTAGACTCCTTGAAAATGAGTCCATAGGTTGTGGAATCAGTTTAGTATTGAGGTGAGAGAAGTTATCCTCACTGGTTCAGCAGCCTGATGGTTGAAGGGTTAATAACTGTGCTTGACCTGGTGGTGTGAGACCCAAGGTTCCTGTACCTCCTGCCCAATGGAAGCAGCGAGAAGAGAGCACGGTCTGGATGGGGGTCACTGATGCTGTTTCCTTGTGTCAATGCTCCTTGTATATGTGCTAATGAGGGGGAGAGCTTTTCCTGTGATGGACTGGGCTGCATCCACCACTTTAAACAGACTTTTCCATTCTTGTGTACTGGTGTGGGACTGGGACAGATCAACATTCAGGGCCTGAGGCAGAATGCTCTTTACGGTACAGCTATAGAAGATTGAGTGTTACAGGTGACAAACCAAATCTCCTCAACTTTCACCAAATGTGACCTGTGTCTATGATGTGAAAACCCCTCTGTTCTCAGTCTGTTCACATCCGGTGGCAAACAGGAGACCAGAACAGGGCAGAATTAACCAGTGGGATGTTCATATTAGATTTGTAATAGCTACAATAGCAAGAGTGAATAATTTGTAATGTTTTGCAGAGAAACTGAATATTCAGCCCCACCAATTACGTGGGCATCTCTCTGACCCTCTCTCACACTCCCCTCCCCTTTCTGTCTCACTGTCTGTACCAGCTCGTCACATTATTCCAGGAACTCCTCTCAATTCTGACTGTGGGTGAATTTGCATCTGTGGCTTTCAACACGATACCTGCGTGTGTGAAATGAACAGACCATTGTTCTCAATCTGAGTGTTTTCTGTTGCTTTGATTTCCTGTTTTTTGCCTCTCACCTTTCAGAAAGAGTGGAGTGACATTTACAATTTTTCATTCCTCCCAAACCAGTCCAGAATCTAGTGATAGTTGTAAGATCACTACTAATGCCTTCACAATCATTTCAGCTACCTTTCAGAACCCTGGGGTGTTGTCTATCTGATCCAGGTGACTTATCTACTTTCAGACCTTTCAGCTACCCAAGCACCTTCTCCTTAGTAATAGCAACTACACTGAATTCTGCCCCCTGACACTCGAATTTTTGGTATAACAATGGCATCTTTCACATTGAAGACAAATACAAAATATTTATTAAGTTTGTTTGCCTTTCTTTATTATGCATTATGCCCCCTCTCCAGTGTTATTTTCCACTTTTGTCTCTATTTTTCTTTTTGCAGACCTGAAAAAGTTTTCGGTTTCTTCTTTTATATTATTGGCTAATTAACCTTCACATTTCATCTTTTTTCGTTATTGCTTTTATCTTGCCTTCACTTGGTTTTTAAAATCCTCCAGCTCCCCACTAATTATTGCTTTATTGTGTGCCCTTGCTTTTGACTTCCCTTTACAGCCACAGTTACGTCATCTTCCCTTTGCAGTATTTCTTCATCTTTGGTATTTATCTATCCTGTATTTCCAAATTACTCCCAGAAACTCCAGCCATTGTTGCTCTGCCATCATCCCTACTATTGTCCACTTCCAATCAACTGTGGCCAGCTCCTCTCATGCCTCTGTATTTCCCTTTACTCCACTGTAGCTTTTCCCTCTCAAAATGAAGGGTGAATTCTGTCATATTGTGATCACTGCCTTATAATACACAACTAAATCTAGACTTGTCTTTTCCCCAGTGGGCTCAACCACAAGCTGCTTTTAAAAGCCATCTCGTAGGCATTCCACAAATTTCTTCTTTGGGATCCGGCATCAACATGATTTTTCCAATCTATCTGCAAATTCAAGCCTCCATGGCTATCATTACATTGCCCTTTTTACATGCCCTTTCTATCTCCTGGTATAATTTGTAACCCACACTCTAGTTCAGGCATGGGCAAACTACAGCCCGCGGGCCATATGCCCGCAGAACTTGATGAAATTATATTAGTAAACCTTGTTAACGTTTTTTCCACGCAATTCTGGCATTTTCCCAATAGATGACACAGTCTATATACATTGACCTTTGCTGAGGTGCAGCGTATGACTCCACATTTGCGCTTTACTCTTTGTTCGCCTCGACCTATTTGTGTGAACAGGCGTTCAGCGTCATGAACATCAACAAAGCCAGCCACAGATCCAAGTTAACTGACCAACACCTCAGATCCATCCTGAGAATCGCCACAACAAAACTAAATCCAGACTTTGATGCGCTGGCTAAAAAGGGAGACCAACAACACTGTTCCCACTGAAATTAAAAATAAGTTTCTTTGTTGTGTAATGTAAAAAATGCATTTGAAAAAATATTTTTAATAAGCCTTACATGTTACATGTCATTTCTGTTAAGTGATGGACATGAGTAGTGCGCAGGTGCACGTACGTTCTCAAAATAAAAAATGCGCTCCAGATCAAATAACGTGCTCCGCATACTGTTCTGTCTTTGTGCTGGTCGTTGTTGAGTTTTGGCACAGGGGACAATTGAATAAGAAGGAGCAGGACAAGTAGACCTGCATCTCCTACCGTTTTTGAAATAAAGACAGTCAGGAGGAGAGTGATGATGATAATATCTTGAAGGATAACAGAATTTTTAGTGCTTTAAAATAATAACTGTTACTATTAAAAAAAGCTGTATTTTATTCATTTAATTTTCAGTGTTTTAAAAGTCATTTCAATAAATAGCTAAATACCATGGGACTTCAAAGACATATTTTGTTGTAATGCATTTGTTCATTTTCAATTGAAATTAAAGCACATGTTTTCTACATATCCCATGATATTTTATTTTCTCTTATGAGGTGTATTACCAAAATACTCCGTCCATCTGCTCCTGGTCCGGCCCCCCTGTCAAATTTTAGAACTCTTTGTGGCCCACAAGTCAAAAAGTTTGCCCACCCCTGCTCTAGTTACTGCTCCGGGGCCTGTATATAATTCCCATCAGGGTCTTTGTACCCTTGCAGTTTCTTACCTTTACCCACAATGACTCTACATCTTCCTAATGCGATGCCAACTCTCTCTCAGCATTCAAATCCCATCCCACTCCCTCTGCTTCTCCTCCTGTCCATTTGATACAACATGTGTCCTTGCAAGATAAGCTTTCAACCGATCTTTGCTCAACCACGACTCAGTGATGCCCACCATCTCATACCTACCAATGTCTGGGTTACAAAATTGTTAACATTATTTGTTCAGTGTGAGCATTCAAAGATAATACTAGCAGTACTGTATTCAGTTTTCCCCCATGTTAAATTTGTACACAAGTCAAATTTTTACCCCTTTCTCAGATTTTTGTCTTTTTATTTATTCTGACTTCTGTAACCTCCCCTGCACTCTCCTTCCCTTTTACTTTATCCTCACTCTTCCAAAGTTAAAACATTGAACCAAATGCTTAGTTTAAAGACAAAACTCCAGCCGATCCTACTGATTGCAATTTTGACCGGTCGTCTGCCTAAATTCCACCACCATGTTGGTTTTGGTACCAGAGGTGAGAATACACTAGACCTGGATTACACTAACATACCAGGAGCATATAAAACTGTTCCCCCGCCCCACACTAGGCTCTCAGATCACTTGTCTGTTATTCTAATTCCAGCACACAAACCACTGATCAAACTGGTCAAACCAGTTCTGAGGGAGCAATCTCAGCATTGCAGGACTGCTTTGAAACACAAACTGGAGAATGTTCAGAAAGGCTGCGACCGATGTCAACCACGTAACATCGAGGAATCTGTGGATTCTGTGACCAGATACACAGGGAAATGAACTGACAATGTGACCATCACAAAACACATCCGTGTGGGGTCAGTCAGAATCCATGGCTCACTGCAGAGGGCCATGTACGGCTGAGGGATCGTGATGCTGTCTTTAGATCGGGGGACGTGACACCTCTCTGAGAATTTTCAGTCACTTTTGTGATACCAGAGAAACGAGGAGCATGTAGCAGGGAACTCAGAAGATTACAGTCAAGCCCACCCAGAACGTCAGCGACAAGGACACCTCACACCCCGACAGGGTGAGTATCTTTCACTCCCGGTTTGATACACAGAACAAACTGGGTGAGAGAGCACCCAGGGGAGGAGACACTCCAATTGGCTGAAGCTGAGGTGAGGAAGACCTTGGCCAGAGTTAACCCACGCAAAGTTGTGGGGCCTAATAATATACCAGGTCGGGTTCTGAAAGACTGTGCAGCCCAGCTAACTGAGGTGCTGATGGATATATTCCAGATCTCTCTGGAGCCCCTCAGTTTTCAAGATGCCAACTATCATTCCAGTGACAAAGAAAGTGACAGTAGCTGTCTAAATAACTGTTGTCTGGTGGCATTAACATTAAATATTATAAAGTGCTTTGAACGGCTGATCATTGAGCACATTAAAGCCTTTCTCCCACCAATACTGGGCCCTTTCCAGTTCACTTATCACTCAGATTGATCCACCGATGATGCATTAGCCTCTGCCCTCCACTCTGTCCTGTCCCACCTGGAAAAATGGGGTCTCAACATTTAACACCATCATAGCCCAGAAACTGGTGGTGAAACTATCCCTGCTTGTCTCAACTCCTCCCTTTGTAACTGAATCATGGACTTCTTAACGGAAAAGCCACAGTCAGTGTGTGTGGGCAGCAATGTCTCTTTTGAAGGAGTTAAGTGCACCAAGTTCCTGGGAGTTCACATCAAGGATGACCTCACCTGGTCCTTCAACATCACCTCTCTGAGTGAGAAGGCACAGCAGTACCTCCACTTCCTAAGGAGATTGAGGCAAGCCCCCAACCTCTTCTTAACGAATTCTGCAGGAGCACAACTGAGAGCTCCATTTGTTAAGGGAGCAGCAGAGCATCGGGCCAGAGGTCCCAACAAAGGACTGAGAGGGGTCTCCCTACCATCCCTCAGGGACATTTATCAGGACCAGGGCCCTCGGTATAATGAAGGAACCCACCATCCGTCCAGTATCCTCTAATTTTCTACCATCAGGCAGATATGTAACAACAAGAATGGTCAGGATGGGAAACAGTTTTCTTCAGGCCATTCAGCTTCTGAACTCCCTGCCACATGGTATTCAAAATGCCACCAGTTAATTTGTTCTGTACTCTAATATTTAATTTATACACTTCATGTGCAATTCCTTTGTAGATTTTATTCTTACTTTACTGAGTTATTATGTGTTGACGCATTGCCAAGTGGCGAAGGCATTGGTCTAGTGATCTGAAGGTGGCCGGTTCGAGCCGCAGCTGAGGCGGCGTGTTTGTGTCCTTGAGCAAGGCACTTAACCACACATTGCTCTGCGACAAAACCGGTGCCAAGCTGCATGGGTCCTAATGCCCTTCCCTTGGACAACATCGGTGGCGTGGACAGGGGAGATTTGCAGCTTGGGCAACTGCCGGTCTTCCATAAAAATACATTGCCCAGGCTTGCGCCCTGGAAACTTTCCAAGGCACAAATCCGTGGTCTATCGAGACTAACGGAGGCCTACACTACTATTGTGTGTTATATATCTGTTATGTATACTACCGTGTTTTACACCCTGGTCTGGAGAAACTTTGTCTCATTTGACAGTAACCATGCAAATATTTAATTGACAATAATCTTGTGTTATCTGTCCTTCCTCACCGTCTCACCACACACACTGTATCTACATTTATACCATCTGCCCCATCCTCGGCCCCATCACTCCAGTTTCCTCTCCCCTGACAGTTTAAACCCTCCACAACATCACTACCAAACCCGCCCACAGTGATATTGGTCCACCTCGGGTTCAGATGTAAACCAACATCCCTTTGACTGCTCTCTACTTTGCAGACGTCGGGTTTCCTGACGTGGATTCTACTGAACTACTTTGTCAGTCCTGAAGAGGGGTCTCAGCCCAAAATGTATTATTATCCTATCCTATTACAATAAAATTGCCTGCCCCAGCCTCCTAATTTTAAAACTGAATCCATATCCTTTTCCAAAAGCATCTTAAATTGTAACTGCACTCTTCTGTAGCCACACGTTTATTGACCAATTATTGTGTTTCTAAACTCAGAGCGTGCGGCACAGAGATTATAAACGTTGAAATCCAGCTCTTTAACCATCAACAATTGACAGCGTAGTGGGGGGAGCTAATGACGGTACCAGAGGTTTTTGCAGACACAGGCAATGTCTCCCAGTACATCTAGAAAACAGATTCTTTTTCTCTTCTCGTGTCTCTTTTTAAGGTGTCTGTGGTCCTGACGGAGTCCGTGATCTACAGCTGTTCTCAAACTAAGGGTTTTCACAGGGATGGGTTCTCACTCTCGGACTTGCTGAGCAGCCGGCTCTTTCAGCGTCCCGAGTGTGGCCTGGAAGATGCGACCCTTTGTGGTGTGGTCCTACAGATGACCCAATTCCTCACTGAAGTCACCGACTGAAGTGTTGTGGCAGATTGAGACAGTAGACTCTCTCTCGATTGTGAGAGTCTGACGGTCTCCGGGTCAGGGAGTTAGATTATGTGAGCTGTTGGTCTCACCTCTCACTGTTGCAGGAGCGATACCCCTCTCCCTTGCTTGTGAGACAGAGCCAGTCCGAGATGGGAAAGTGCTGGGACAGACAGAAGCTTTTGATGGACTCTAGATCTTGGTATCAACAAGGTGTAGGAGGGTATGAACCAAGGGTGTTTAATTGGGATTGGTGTAGATGGGTACCTGATGGTCAGCATAGGCTGGATGGGCCAAAAGGCCTGTCAGTGCTACAAGTTTTCATGGCTCCAGTGGTTTCAAAGTTTGAAGTAAATTACCAATGTACATACAGTACATGTTGTCAGACACCGGCCTGAGATTCATCTTCTTGCAGGGAGACACAGTGTCACAGAGAAAGACAATAGAATCAATGAAAAACTACACACAGATAAAGACCGACAAACAACCAATGTGAAAAGACAAAGTGTGTAAATATATAAAAACAAGAATAGATGGAGAGCCTTGAAAAAGTATTCTGCCCCATAACAATTTTGAAATTTTCCTGTCTCACTTTCTCAATTTAAACTCTATTGAAGTAGGATTTTTGAGCAAATCTATAAAACAGTGTGCGTCATGTCGAATCAAAAGAAAAAATCCAAAACTTGTCAACAATTCACTAAAAATTAAAAACCAAAGTTGTGAGGCTGAAAAAGCATTCCTCCCCTTTGTAATTACAACACTGACTTTCTTCTGGTACAATACATTACCTCACCAACTCACCCAACCTGCTGACGTAGAAAATTGGAGGATCACCTGTTATCCATCAATTCATAAGAATAAGTACCCTCTCTCTGGAAGGACCAAATATCTGGAAGATTTTCAACAGACCAAACCAAAATGAAGACAATAGTGCATTCAAGACAAGTTAGGGAAATGATAATAGAGAAGCACAAATCAGTTAAAGGGTGCAAGACCATCCCAAAGGCACTGAACATACCTCAGAGCACAGACAGTCCATGGTGAAACTGCAGCCACACTGTCTCAGTCAGGCTGTCCCCTCAGAACTCAGTCACCGGAGAAGACTGGCACTTGAAAGAGAGGCTCCTGTCAAGCCAACAAAAACAAAGTTCAAAGTACATTTACTATCAAAGTATGTATAAATTATATAGTCTTGAGATTTGTCTCCATACAGGCAGCCATAAAACAAGAAACCTGAAACAATCCATAAAAAAGACCAACTAACACCCAAGGCACAAAATGAGAGGAAAAGAACAAACACAAATCATGCAAACAATAAAAGCAAGCAACAGCATTCAAAACGAAAGTGAGTCTGTGGACACGAAGCCCAGAGCCGGCCCATAGCCTCAGCCTCCATGCAGCAGTGAACAGAACCAGCCAGACCCTCGCTTGCGGTCCCAACAACCTGCGATTTCAATCGATCTGTCCCAGTGTTTAAATTGCCCAATCTCCCAAATCAGGATTCGGGCCCTGTCACTTCACTACGACCCATATCCTACCTTTCCAAATAGGCCAAGCACTTACAGTGACCAGACCTCGTCTCAGTTTATGTGGACGAGCTCCGAAACCCCTCTCCACTCCCCAAGTCCCGACTCAGTCTCGACCTTGTTCTGACTACTTCTCCTCGAACATGACTCAACTTCTCTCCGAAACCATCTCACACCCACACACCTCGATTCTTGAGTCAGCCTCACCTTTCCTTGCCTCTTCATTATTTACAGTGAATGCTTACCACAACGTTCCACAGAAAAAGTGTTATTAATAAAGTCTTTAGTAGAGCCATCTTAAACTGAAGCCACCCTGTCACTCTGAGTGAGCTGCAGAACTCAGTGGCTGCAACTGGAGATGAAGTTCATGGCTCCACAATCTCTAAAGCCTTCCACAAAAACAGTAATTACGGAAGAGTGACAAGGGAGAAGTCTTGGCTAAAAAAAACATATCCTTGCCCACAAAGCTAATAGAGACTTATCCTTAAAGAATATTGCCAATATCACCAGCTGTGAGAAATGTTTCAACTAAGTACAGAGCAAAGGGGGATGTATACTTTTGAACTGCTGACATCTCAGGTTTTGAATTCTTAGTCTTTTAAACTTTACAATTTTCCGCTTTTCCCAGCTGCACTGTGAAAAAAGGAGCACGTGATTCACGAATAAAAATTCTCAGATAAATTGATCTTAATCCCTGGTTGCAATATGCATTAATGTGAACAAAATGTTGGGTGCTGAATACCTTTACAAGGATCAGGGCGATAGTGAGACGATATAATATCTAAGGACTAGAGTATTAAATCCATCTGGGTAGAGATTAGAAATAGTAAAGGAAAAAGTCACTGGTGGGAGTTGTCTATCGGCCACTGAAAAATAACATTACAGTGGCACAGGCAATGAGCAGAGAAATATCTGAGGCATGTAAGAATGGAACAGCAGTTTTCGTGCAGGACTTTAACTTGCACATCGATTTTATCTTCACGGTGGAGGACTCATCTAACATACCAAAGAGAGATGTTATGGATGCGATTAGAGGTGAGGAACATCTGTACAACAGCTATCAATAAAAGAGACTGTGGTAAGCAACAATATGGGGGTGGAGACAGGCAAGTCCCTTTGTCTTGAAGGAATGCATCCCAGGGTACTGAATGAAATGGCAGTAGTAGAGGCTTTGGTGATAATTTACCAAAATTGTCTCGACTCTGCTCAAGTCCCAGCAGATTGGAAGACAGTGAATATCATACCACTGTTCAAGAAAGGGATATAGGCAAAAGGCAGGTATCTATAGGCCAGTGAGTTTAACATCTGTAGTTAGGAAAATGCTTGAAGCTAACATTTAAGAGGAAATAGCGAGGCATCTGGAAAGTAATGGATCCATCAGGCAGACGCAGCATGAATTCAGCAAAGGCCGGTCCTGTTTGACAAACTTACTAGAATTCTCTGAGGATATATTGAGCACAGTGGGTAGAGGGGATCAGATGGACATTATTTACTTAGATTTCCAGAAGGCATTTGATAAGGTGTTGCATAAAAGACTTATTCATAAGATAAGGATGCATAAAGCTGGGGGATGTATGAGCATGGATAGAGGATAGGTTAGCCAATAGAAAGCAGAGAGTTGTTACTCTGGTTGGCAGTGGTGAGCGGTATGTCACAGGGGTCAGTGCTGGGCCCACAGCTGTTCACGATACACATTAATGATCTGGAAAAGTGTAGTGTATCTAAATCTGCAGATGATGCTAAATTGAGCGAAAAAGCAAATTGTGAGGAAGATAGGGAGAGTCTGCAAAGAGATATAATACGTTAAGTGAGTGGGCAAGGGTCTGGCAGATAGAGTACAATGTAGGTAAATGCAAAGTCATCCATGCTGGAAGGAAAAATGGAAGATCAGATCATTATTTAGATGGTAAAAATGACAGCATGCTGTTGTGCAGAGCGACTTGGGAGTGCATGTGCATGAATCACAAAAGGCTGGTTTGCAGGAGGAGCGGGCTATCAAGAAGGCAAGTTGACCTTCATTGCTGGAGGGATTGAATTTAAGAGCAGGGTGGTTATGCTGCAACCGTACAATGTACGGGTGAGGCTACACTGGAGTACTGTGTGCAGTTCTGGTCTCCTAACTTGAGGAAGGATAGACTGGCTTTGAAGGTGGTGCAGGAGAGGCTCACCAGGTAGATTTCAGAGATGAGGGGATTAGACTATGAGGAGAGATTGAGTCACCTGGGACTGTACTCGCTGGAATTCAGAAGAACAAGAGGAAATCTTATAGAAATATATAACATTATTAAAGCAATAGATAAGATTGTGGCAGGAAAGTTGTTTCCATTGGTAGGTGAGACTAGAACGAGGAGACATAGCCTCAAGATTTGGGGAGGAGATTTAAGACGGGGATGAAGAAGAACTGCTTTTCCCAGAGAGTGGTGAATCCGTGGAATTCTCTACCCAATGAAGCAGTGGAGGCTACCTCAGTAGATGTACTTAAGACAAGGTTGGATAGATTTCTGCATGGCAGGGGAATTTAAGGTGATGGGAAAAATGCAGGTAGGAGGAGATGAGTCCATGGCCAGATCAGCCATGATCTTATTGAACGTGGAGCAAGCTCGACTGACCAGATGGCCGACTCCTGCTCTGATTTCTTATGCATTGTAGATAAATAGATAAATAAATAATACTGAGAACACGAGATGTAGAGTCCTTAAAAGTGAGTCCATAGGTTGTGGAATCAGTTTAGGATGGAGGCGAGTGAAGTTATCCACTCTGATTCAGCAGCCTGATGGTTGAAGGGTAACAACTGTTCTTGAACTATTTATGTGAGATGCAAGACTCCTGTATCTCCTGCCCAATAGAAGCAGTGGGAAGAGACCATAGTCTGGGTGGTAGGAGTCCTTGATGATGGATACTGCTTTATTCTATCAACACTCCTTGTAGATGTGCTCAGTGGTGGGGAGAGCTTTTCCTCTGATAGTCTGGGCTGACCGCACCACTTTTAACAGGCTTCTCCGTTCTTGTGTACTGGTGTGGGACTGGGACAAATCAGTCTTGAGGGGCCAATACATCTTCTGCTCCTAGTGTGTTGTCTTCTTGCATAATGAGATGAGGGGCCTCAGGAGGTAACTCTGGAGCAGTGTCCTGGTTCCATTCCACACACTGATCGGTAGATTAAATGGCCACAGAAAACTGCCACTGGAGGAATATGGAGACAATAATGTGTGATTAGGGTAGGATCAGTGTCAATGGTGTTTGATGGTCAGCACGTACCCAGTGGGCCAAAGAGCCTGTTTCTGTGTTGTTTGTCTGTGACTCTCTTTCTCTCTTCCTCTCTCACCTCTGCTGTCTTTCACTTTCTCGCTCTCCCAATCCCCTCCCCTCAATGCATTGCTTTTGACCTGTGATGTTTCACCAAATGTGACCTGTGTCTGTGATGTGAAAACCCCTCTGTTCTCAGTCTGTTCACATCCGGTGGCAAACAGGAGAACAGAATAAGGCAGAATTAACAGAGGGATGTTCCTCTGTTCCTCATCCTCACTCTTCCAACATTGAAATGTTGATCCTAATATTTAGTTTAAAGGCAAATTTAACCCAATCCCACTGACCGGTCATCTGCCCAAGTTCCACCACCATGTTGGTTTTGGTACCAGAGGTGAGAATACACTGGACCTGGTTTACATAAACATACCAAGAGCATATAAAACTGTTCCCCCGCCCCACACTGGGCTCTCAGATCACTTGTCTGTTATTCTAATTCCTGCATACAAACCACTGATCAAACTGGCCAAACCAGTTCTGAGGGAGCAATCTCAGCATTGCAGGACTGCTTTGAAACACAAACTGGAGAATGTTCAGAAACCACGTAACATCGAGGAAGGTGTGGATTCTGTGACCAGATACACAGGGAAATGTACTGAGAATGTGACCATCACAAAAACAGTCAGAAGCCATGGCTCACTGCAGAGGGCCATGCATGGCTGAGGGATCGTGATGCTGTCTTTAGATCAGAGGGACCAGGATGCCTCACTCCCTGAAAGGCTGAATGTCTTTTACGCCTGGTTTGATGCACAGAACAAAGTGCTGGTGAGAGAGACACCCAGGGGAGGAAACCCTCCATCTGGCTGAAGCTGAGGTGAGGAAGATCCTGGCCAGTGTTAACCCACACAAAGCTGATAATATACCAGGTTGGGTTCTGAATGACTGTGTCATGGGATAGAGTTCAAACCCTGTCAACAGCGGTTGTGGCCACATCAACAACGATGATGAGTTGGAGTACAGAGAGGAAGTGGAGAGGGTGGTGGACCGATGTGAGAACAACAACCCCGATCTGAAGGGGAGATAAGGGGATTAGGAAGGTTTCCCCTGTGGCCATTCCCCTCAGTAACACGTACACCTCTTTGGATCCTACTTGGGGGATGACCCACTGGAGCTTGACAGCACCAGCCCGGTTTACGGATGATACCAAGATTGGTGAAATCGTGGATAGTGTGGAAGACGTGCAGAGAATACAGTGTGATATAGATCAGTTGCAGATATGGGCTGAGAAATGGCAGATGGAGCTTAACCCAGATAAATGTGAGGTGTTGCACCTTGACAGGGAAAATGCAAGTAGACAGTTCATTGTTAAGTACAAGATCCTTAGCAGTGTTGCTGAGCAGAGAGATCTTTGGTCTCAAGTTCAGAACTCCTTGAAAGTGGCTCAGGGTTCAATAAGGTGGTTAAGAAGGCTTATAGAATGCTGATGTTGTTAGTCGAGGCATTGAGGTCAAAAGTCAAGAGATTATGTTGCAACTTTATAGAACTCTGGTTGGGCCACATCTGGACTGTTTCAAACTGTTCTGGTCACATCACTACAGGACAGATGTTGAGGCTTTGGAGAGGGTACAGAAGAGGTTTGCCAGGATGCTCCCCGGTTCAGAGGGCAAGAGAGATTGGATAAACTTCGGTTGTCGTCTCTGGAGCGGAGGAGGCTGAGGGGACACCTGATAGAGGTTTATAATATTATGAGAGGCACAGATTGAGTGGACAGAGAGTATCTGTTTCCCAGGGTTGTAATGTCTCATACAGGTGAGAGGAGTTAGGTTCAAAGGGGATGTGAGGGTTAAGTTTTTCACTCAGAGAGTGATGGATGTCTGGTGTGGTGGTAGTGTCAAATATACGAGAGGCTTTTAAGAGATGTTTAGGTAGACACATGGATGTGTGGAAGATGTTGGGATTTGGACATTCTGTAGGTTGGAGGGATTAGTCTGTCTGATTTGCTTTGTAGCTGGATCGGCACAACATTATGGGCTGAAGGAGCTGTTCCTTTGCTTTACTGTTCTGTGTTTTATGTCTACATCCTTGAGTGGCCCAGTTAGAGTCCTGACCTTCACTCGATCGAACATCTCTGGAAAGCCGTCAATAAAGCTGTCCACCGCCACTCCCCAACTAATCAGGCACAGCTTGAGCAAATTTGCAGGGGTTAATGGGCAAATCCTACTCCATTACATTGTGCAAAGTGAATAAAGACTTATCTAAAAAGACTATTGGCTGTAATAGCTGTGAGAGGTGGTTCAGTTAAGTACTGAGCGAACGGGATGAATATTTAGACTAACGATGTTTCAGTTTTTTATTTGTTTGTTTCACCATGCTTTACAATTTTCCCTGTTTTTTGGCTCCATGGTGAAAAAGGAGCTCGTGATTCACAAATAAAAATTTTCAGTTAAATTAATCAATATCCCTGGTTGCAATACACATTAAGGTGAACAAGGTGTTGGGATCAGTTTAGTTTGAGGTGAGTGAAGTTACCCTCACTGGATCAGCAGCCTGATGATTGAAGGATAGTAACTGTTCTTGACCTGGTGGTGTGAGACCCGAGGTTCCTGTACCTCCTGCCCAGTGGAAGCAGCGAGAAGAGAGCACGGTCTGGATGGGGATCACTGATGATGAATGCAGCTTTCTAGTGTCAATGACCTTCTAGATGTGCTCAATGGTGGGGAGGCCTGTTTCTGTGTTGTCTGACTCTGTGACTCACACTCTCTCTCCCCTTCCTCTCTCACCTCTGCTGTCTTTCACTTTCTCACTCTCCCAATCCCCCTCCCCTCCAACACCTCAATGCACTGTTTTTGACCTGTGACCTTTCACCAAATGTGACCTGTGTCTCTGATGTGAAAACCCCCCTGTTCTCAGTCTGTTTGCATCCGGTGGCAAACAGGAGAACAGAACAGGATAGAATTAACCAGAGGGATGTTCCTATTGGAACTGTAATGGCGACAGAGGCAGAGTGAATAATTTGGAAAGTTTTGCAGAGAAACTGAATATTCAGCCCCACAAACTGCATCGCATCTCTCTGACCCTCTCTCACACGACCCGTCCCACCCCACCTTTCCCTGTACCACCTCACCACCTCATTCAGGAACCCAGCTCACTTCTGTGGGTGAATTTGCATCTGTGGCTTTCAATACGTGATACCTGCGTGTGTGAAATGAACAGCCCATTGTTCTCAATCTGGGTGTTTTTTGTTGCCTTTGATTTCCTGCTGTTTGCCTCCCACCCTTCTTAAAGAGTGGAGTGACATTTACAATTTTCCATTCCTCTAAATCCATTCCAGAATCTAGTGATTGATGAAAGATCAGTACTGATGCCCCCACAATCATTTCAGCTACCTCCTTCAGAACCCTGGGGTGTAGTACATCTGGTCCAGCTGACATCAACTTTCAGACCTTTCACGTGTCCAAGCACCTTCTCCTTAGTAATGGCAACTGAACTCATTTCTACCCTGACACTCGAGTTTCTGGCATACTGACGGTATCTTTCACAGTGAAGACCAACACAAAATACTTATTAAGTTTGTCCACCTTTTTTATTTCCGCATTACAACCTCTCCAGTGTCATTTTCCACTCTTGTCTCTACTGCACTCTTTGATTATCTGAAAAAGCTTTTGGTTTCTTCTTTTATATTATTTCATCAATTCTCCTTATTACTTTCTTTATTGCCTTCGCTTGGTTTTTAGAGTCCACTAATTATTGCTTTATTCTGTGCCCTCTCTTTTGATTTTATGCTGTCTTTGACTTCCCTTTCCAGCCACAGTTGCCTCATCCTCCATTTACAATATTTCTTTATCTTTGGTATTTATCTGTCCTGCAACTTCCGAATTACTCCCAGAAACTCCAGCTATTGCTGCTCTGCCATCATCTCTGCTAATGTCTCCTTCCCATCAACTTTGGCCAGCTCCTCTCTTGTGCCTCTGTAGTTCCCTTTACCCCACTGTAATACTGATACATCTGATTTTAGCTTCTCCCTCTCAGACTGCAGGGTGAATTCTATCATATCATGATCACTGCGTCATTACACAACACCAAATCCAGACTTGTCTTTTCCTCTGTCGGCTCAACACAAACTGCTTTAAAAAGCCATCTTGTAGACATTCTACAAATTCTTTCTTTTGGGATCCAGCACCAACATGATTTTCCCAATCTATTTGCAAACTGAAACCTCCATGGCTATCATTACATTGCCCTTTTTACATGCCCTTTCTATCTCCTGGTATAATTTGTAGCCCACACTCTAGTTACTGCTCCAAGGCCTGTATATAATTCCCATCAGGGTCTTTGTACCCTTGCAGTTTCTTACCTTTACCCACAATGACTCTACATCTTCCTAATCGTATGCCAACTCTCTCTCAGAATTCATTACCCACCCCACTCCCTCTGCTTCTCCTCCTGTCCATTCGATACAACATGTCCCCTTGCTAGATAAGCTCTCAACCAATCTTTTTTCAACCATGACTCAGTGATGCCCACCACGTCATACCTGCCAATGTCTGGGTTACTATATTGTTCACATTATTCATTCAGTGTGAGCATTCAAAGATAACATTTTCAGTACTGTATTCATCACACTTTTCAATTTTACTTCTATGTTGCTGTAGGTTAAATTTATATCATTTTCTAAGCTTTCTGTCTTTTTATTTGTTCTGGAGACTTTTGTAACCTCTCCTGCACTCCTTTTACTTCATCCTCACTCTTCCAGTATTGAAATGTTGATCCTAATATTTAGTTTAAAGGCAAATTTAACCCAATCCCACTGACCGGTCATCTGCCCAAGTTCCACCACCATGTTGGTTTTGGTACCAGAGGTGAGAATACACTGGACCTGGTTTACACTAACATACCAGGAGCATATAAAACTGTTCCCCCGCCCCACACTGGGCTCTCAGATCACTTGTCTGTTACGCTAATTCCAGCAAACAAACCACTGATCAAACTGGCCAAACCAGTTCTGAGGGAGCAATCTCAGCATTGCAGGACTGCTTTGAAACACAAATTGGAGAATGTTCAGAAAGGCTGCTACCTATGTCAACCACGTAACATCGAGGAATCTGTGGATTCTGTGACCAGCTACATAGAGAAATGTACTGAGAATGTGACCATCACAAAACACATCCGTGTGGGGCCAGTCAGAAGCCACGGCTCACTGCAGAGGGCCATGTACGGCTAAGGGATCGTGATGCTGTCTTTAGATCAGAGGGACCAGGACGCCTCACTCTCAGACAGGCTGAATGTCTTTTACGCCCGGTTTGATGCACAGAACAAAGTGCTGGTGAGAGAGACACCCAGGGGAGGAGACCCTCCGTCTGGCTGAAGCTGAGGTGAGGAAGACCCTGGCCAGTGCTAACCCACACAAAGCTGATAATATACCAGGTCGGGTTCTGAATGACTGTGCATCCCAGCTAACTGAGGTGCTGACGGATATATTCCACATCTCTCTCGAGCAGTCCATTGTCCCTCAGTTTTCAAGATGGCAACCACCATTCTCGGGCCAAAGGAGGTGACAGTAACCTGTCCAAATTACTATCATCTGGTGGCATTAACATCAGCCATTATGAAATGCTTTGACCGGCTGGTCATGGAGCGCATTAAAGCCTCTCTCCCGCCTAAATTGCCCCCTTTCCGGTTCACTTTCTGGTTCGGATTGGATTGATCCAATGATGATGCATTAGCCTCTGCCATCCACTCTGTCCGGTCCCACCTGGAAAATGGGGTCTCACATTTA
The DNA here is from genome assembly GCF_030144855.1 of Hypanus sabinus. Taxonomy (NCBI): domain Eukaryota; kingdom Metazoa; phylum Chordata; class Chondrichthyes; order Myliobatiformes; family Dasyatidae; genus Hypanus; species Hypanus sabinus. The sequence continues at coordinate 186,230 of NW_026780853.1, forward strand.
TACACCAGTTTGGCATTTAACACCATCGTACCCCAGAAACTGCCCTCTCTGGGTGTCAACACCTCCCTCTGTGACTGGATCCTGGACTCTGAATGAAAGGCCACAGTCAGTCTGTGTGGACAGTAAAGTCTCCAGTCCCATTACACTGAGCACTGGCGCTCCCCAGGTCTGTATGTTCAGCCCCCTGCTGACACATGAGTGTATCTCGGGATTCAGCTCAAACCCTGTCAACAGTGGTTGTGGCCTCATCAACAACGATGACCAGTTGGAGTACAGAGAGGACGTGGAGAGGGTGGTGGACCGGTGTGAGAACAACAACCCCAGTCTGAAGGGGAGATAAGGGGATTAGGAAGGGTTCCCCTGTGGCCATTACCCTCAGTAACAAGTACATCTCTTTGGATCCTACTTGGGGGATGACCCACTGGAGCTTGACAGCACCAGCCCGGTTTACGGATGATACCAAGATTGGTGAAATTGTGGATAGTGTGGAAGACATGCAGAGAATACAGTGTGATATAGATCAGTTGCAGATATGGGCTGAGAAGTGGCAGATGGAGCTTAACCCAGAGAAATGTGAGGTGTTGCACCTTGACAGGGAAAATGCAAGGAGACAGTTCATTGTTAAGGGCAACATCATTAACAGTGTTGCTGAGCAGAGAGATCTTTGGTCTCAAGTTCAGAACTCCTTGAAAGTGGCTCAGAGTTCAATAAGGTGGTTAAGAAGGCTTATAGAATGCTGATGTTGTTAGTCGAGGCATTGAGGTCAAAAGTCAAGAGATTATGTTGCAACTTAATAAAACTCTGGTTGGGCCACATCTGGACTGTTTCAAACCGTTCTGGTCACATCACTACAGGACAGATGTTGAGGCTTTGGAGAGGGTGCAGAAGAGGTTTGCCAGGATGCTCCCCGGTTCAGAGGGCAAGAGAGATTGGATAAACTTCGGTTGTCGTCTCTGGAGCGGAGGAGGCTGAGGGGACATCTGATAGAGGTTTATAATATTATGCGAGGCACAGATTGAGTGGACAGAGAGTATCTGTTTCCCAGGGTTGTAATGTCTCATACAGGTGAGAGGAGTTAGGTTCAAAGGGGATGTGAGGGTTAAGTTTTTCACTCAGAGAGTGATGGATGCCTGGTGTGGAGGTAGTGTCAAATATACGAGAGGCTTTTAAGAGATGTTTAGGTAGACACATGGATGTGTAGAAGATGTTGGGATTTGAACATTCTGTAGGTTGGAGAGATTAGTCTGTCTGATTTACGTTGTAGCTGGATTGGCAAAACATTTGTGATGGTAACAGTCTCAGTACACTTCTCTATGTAACTGGTCATAGAATCCACGTATTCCTCAATGTTACGTGGTTGACATAGGTAACATTCTCCTTTCTGAACATTTTCCAGTTTGTGTTTCAAAGCAGTCCTGCAATGCTGAGATTGCTCCCTCAGAACTGGTTTGGTCAGTTTGATCAGTGGTTTGTATACTGGAATTAGAATAACAGACAAGTGATCTGAGAGCCCAGTGTGGGGCGGGGGAACAGTTTTATATGCTCCTGGTATGTTAGTGTAATCCAGGTCTAGTGTATTCTCACCTCTGGTACCAGAACATTATGGGCTGAAGGAGCTGTTCCTGTGCTCTACTGTTCTATGCTTTACGCCTGCGTCCTTGAGTGGCCCAGTTAGAGTACTGAGCGAACGGGATGAATATTTAGACTAATGATGTTTCAGTTTTTGAACTTTTAGTTTCACCATGCTTTTCAATTTTTCCTGTTTTTTGGCTCCGTGGTGAAAAAAGGAGCACGAGATACACAAATAAAAATTTTCAGTTAATCAATATCCCTTGTTGCAATACACATTAAGGTGAACAAGGTGTTGGGATCAGTTTAGTATTGAGGTGAGTGAAGTTATCCTCACTGGTTCAGCAGCCTGATGATTGACGGGTAATAACTGTTCTTGACCTGGTGGTGTGAGACCCGAGGCTCCTGTACCTCCTGCCCAGTGGAAGCGGTGAGAAGAGAGCACGGTCTGGATGGGGGTAAACTGAATTGGAAATGACTTTACTACTTGCAACCTTCATATACAGGAGTAAAAGTCTTATGTAGGGCTCTCAGTAACTGTGGTGTTAACTGTTCAGGCTAACAAAATGGTTTCTTTGTATTGTTATAATGAAATGGCTTCCCTATAATGTTACTTAATGCTGTAATGGGTTTCTGTATCTGGAATGTTTGGGTTATAACTGTAGCTAAGGGGGGGAACTAGCCAATGGAGAATCGTTATGCTATCTTGTATCTGTGAGCTGAGCAGGAGTTCACGGTCTTTTCTAGGGAGGCGAGCGAGGAGGATGACGTGTGAGGAGCGGACAGCGGTTCCAGGGCAGTGGATACTGGACGTCGGTGGTTCGGACGGTGGCCGAAGGCTCGGAAGGTCGTTGTGGATGGAACCGGAGGCGTGAGCTCCAACGTATTAATAGATTATGTGCACCAACTGATAAACTTACTGATTTGGTGCCTTTAGGTTATCTGTTTCTACTAACCCATCACTAAGAAATAACTATAAAGTTGTAATTATTTACTCGCCTTTGGTGTACTGTCTGACACTTGTGTTGTGAGCGTGTACTGGGGGGGGCATTACACCGTATTTACACCGAAGTATTGCACTATTGGCGGGGCAATGGCAATTCACCCTAGGCGAACGGGGGGTAAATTGGGGGCACAGATGCTACACTTATGTTATGGCTCTATGTAAATGTGCAATTTATACTAATTTATAATAAAGATTACATACACCAGGACAGTCAATATAACACAGAAATACAGTTGTATCAGTGTGAATTAATCAGTCTGATGGCCTGGTGGAAGAAGCTGTCCCGGAGCCTGTTGGTCCTGGCTTTTATGCTGCGGTACCGTTTCCCGGATGGTAGCAGCTGGAACAGTTTGTGGTTGGGGTGACTCGGGTCCCCAATGATCCTTCGGGCCCTTTTTACACACCTGTCTTTGCAAATGTCCTGAATAGTGGGAAGTTCACATCTACAGATGCGCTGGGCTGTCCACACCACTCTCTGCAGAGTCCTGCGATTGTGGGAAGTACAGTTCCCATACCAGGCAGTGATGCAGCCAGTCTGGATGCTCTCAATTGTGCCCCTGTAGAAAGTTCTTAGGACTTGTGGGTCCAGACCAAACTTCTTCAACCATCTGAGGTGAAAGAGGCACTGTTGTGCCTTTATCACCACACAGCCGGTATGTACAGACCACGTGAGATCCTCAGTGATGTTTATGCTGAGGAACTTGAGGCTGTTCACCCTCTCAACCCCAGATCCATTGATGTCAATAGGGGCGAGCCTGTCTCCATTCCTCCTGTAGTCCACAACCAGCTCCTTTGTTTTTTAACGACATTGAGGGAGAGGTTGTTTTCTTGACACCACTGTGTCAGAGTGATACAACTCTCATCTGGTTTTTTTAGCCTTGCAGATTCTGAATTTTATTCAAAAGGATTCTACATATTCTCAATCCTATGCCAACTCCCTCTCAGAATTCAATTCCCAACCCAACCCTTCTGCTTACGCTCCTATCCATTCGATACAATGTGCATATTAAACTCCCAACCATGACTCAGTGATGCCCACAATGTCATACCTGAGCATTAAAAGTTAACACTTTCAGTGCTGTATTCATCACCCTTTTCAATTTTACCCCCATGTTACCAGGTTAAATTTATATCCCTTTCTGGAGGCTTTTGTAACCCCTCCTGCACTCTTCTTCCCTTTTACTTCATCCTCACTTTCCAAACTGTTGAAATGTTGAACCTATTATTTAGTTTAAAGACAAACTTCACCCTATCCCACTGATTGCAATTTCGACCTGTCATCTGCCTAAATTCCACCACCATGTTGGTTTTGGTACCAGAGGTGAAAATACACTGGACCTGGTTTATACTAACATACCAGGAGCATATAAAGCCGTTCCCCAGCCCCACGTTCAATTGACTGCTTCTCTTGCTGCTTCTCCCTACGTATTCTACGCTCCAACCTTTCCACCCTGAGGAGATACCTGGTGACCCTGACAGAGTCTCTGCCACAGCTCCAGCATTCAGTCCCTTCCTACCTACATCCATCACACTTCACGTGCTCTTGATCTTTTCAATGTCTTTAAGCTCCTTGGTCCCGATCGTCTCATTTTTACTATGGATATCCAGACCTGATACACTTCCATTCCCCATCAGGTGGGCATTAAATCTCTTCACTTCCTTCAGAACAACAGAGTCAACCAGTTCCCCTCTACCACCACTCTCCTCCGTCTGATGGAACTGGTCCTCATCCTCAATAATTTCTCCTTCAGTTCCTCCCACTACCTTCAAACCAAAGGTGTAGCCATGGACACTTGCATGGGTCCCAGCTGTGCCTCTCTTTTTGTCGGCTACATTTAACAGTTCCTGTTCAAAATGTACACTGGTATTGCTCCCCAACTCTTCCTCCGCTACATCGATGACTGCATCGGTGCCGATTCCTGCAAACGTGACGAGCTCGTCGACTTCATCAACTTTGCTTTCGACTTCCACCCTGCCCTCAAATTTACCTGGTTCATTTCTGACACCTCCCTCCCCTTTCTCAATCTCTGTTTCCATCTCCAGAGACAATCTGTTTACTGATATCTTTTACAAACCCACTGACTCTCACAGCTACCTGGACCACACCTCGTCCCACCCCGTCACTTGTAAAAACCCCATCGCCCTTCACTCCAGAACTACTGAGATATCTTCCTCCTTCAAAGAAAAGGGATTCCCTTCCTCCTCCATCAACGCTGCCCTCACCCGCATCTCTTCCATTTCACACACATCTGCCCTCACCCCATCCTCCCGCCGTCACACCAGGAATAGAGTTCTTTTCCTCACCTACCACCCCACCTGCTTTCACGTACAGCACATAATTCTACATAACATCCGCCAGCTCCAACGTGACCCCACCACCAAGCAAATCATTCCCTCCCGTGTACTCCCTCCAGTTTCAATGGGGATCGCTCCCAATACAACTCCCTGTCCACTCGTCCCTCTCCACTGATCTCCTCCTGGTACCTCTCCTTGTGTAGGGCTCTCGGTACAGGCTAACAAAATGGCTTCTCTGTAATGTTACTTAATGCTGTAATGGGTTTCTGTATCTGGAATGTTTGGGTTATAACTGCAGCTAAGGGGAAAATAGTCAATGGAGAATCGTTATGCTATCTTGTATCTGTGAGTTGAGCAGGAGTTCACGGTCTTTTCTCGGGAGGCGAGCGAGGAGAATGACGTGTGAGGAGCGGACAACGGTTCCAGGGCAGTGGATACTGGACGTCGGTGGTTCGGACGGTGGCCGAAGGCTCGGAAGGTCGTTGTGGATGGAACCGGAGGCGTGAGCTCCAACGTATTAAAATATTATGTGCACAAACTGATAAACTTACTGATTTGGCATTTTTAGGTCATCTGTTTCTACTAACCCATCACCAAGAATTAACGCTAAAGTTGCAATTATTTACTCGCCTTTGGTGTATTGTCTGATACTTGTGTTGCGGGCGTGTACTAGGGGGGCTTTACACCGTATTTACACTGAAGTATTGCACTATTGGCGGGGCGACTGCGGATCACCCAAGGCGAACGGGGGTAAATTGGGGGCATAGATGATACACTTGCAAGCAGAACTAGAGCCACAACTGTCCCTACACCTCCTCCCTCACTACCGTTCAGGGCCCTAAACAGTCCTTCCAGGTGAGCTGACACTTCACCTGTGAGTCTGTTGGGGCCATCTACTGTAACCGGTGCTCCTGGTGTGGCCTCCTGTATATCAGAGAGACCCAATGAAAATTGGGAGACCGCTTCACCGAGCACCTATGCTCCAACTGTTGGGAAAAGCTGGATTTCCCAGAGGCCACCCATTTCAATTCTGCTTCCCATTCCCATTCCAACACGTCAGTCCATGGCCTCCCCCACTGTCACAATGAGGCCACACTCAGGTTGGGGGAGCAACACTTTATATTCTGTCTGGGTAACATCCAACCAGATGGCATGAACATCAATTTCTGAGCTTCCTCTCACTAACTCACAAACAGACATACTCAAACACAGACAGACAGAGACAACACACACACACCTACCTATCAGATGAAGGGATGTAATTCTCATCCTTGGGGTCATCGAAGAACTCGTAAACATCATCGGAATCCACCTCGCTCAGTTCCTCCTCGTCCTCCTCGCAGTCATTGTCACTGTGGGGTAGAGGACATGGGAGATGAGAGGAGGGAGGCAGGAAGGTGGCAATACAACTCGAGTGTGTGTGATGGGACAGTGTGGAGGGAGATTCACTCTGTGTCTGACCCCGGGAGTGTGTGATGGGACGGAGTGGAGGGAGATTCACTCTGTGTCTGACCCCGGGAGGGTGTGATGGGACGGAGTGGAGGGAGATTCACTCTGTGTCTGACCCCGGGAGTGTGTGTTGGGACGGTGTGGAGGGAGATTCACTCTGTGTCTGACCCCGGGAGTGTGTGATGGGACGTTGTGGAGGGAGATTCACTCTGTGTCTGACCCCGGGAGTGTGTGATGGGACGGTGTGGAGGGAGATTCACTCTGTGTCTGACCTCGGGAGTGTGTGATGGGACGGAGTGGAGGGAGATTCACTCTGTGTCTGACCCCGGGAGAGTGTGATGGGACGGAGTGGAGGGAGATCCACTCTGTGTCTGACCCCGGGTGTGTGTGATGGGAAGGAGTGGAGGGAGATTCACTCTGGGTCTGACCCCGGGAGTGTGTGATGGGACGGAGTGGAGGGAGATTCACTGTGTGTCTGACCCCGGGAGTGTGTGATGGGACGGTGTGGAGGGAGATTCACACTGTGTCTGACCCCGGGTGTGTGTGATGGGACGGAGTGGAGGGAGATTCACTCTGTGTCTGACCCCGGGAGTGTGTGATGGGACGGTGTGGAGGGAGATCCACTCTGTGTCTGACCCCGGGAGTGTGTGATGGGACGGAGTGGAGGGAGATTCACTCTGTGTCTGACCCCGGGAGTGTGTGATGGGACGGTGTGGAGGGAGATTCACTCTGTGTCTGACCCCGGGAGTGTGTGATGGGACGGTGTGGAGGGAGATTCACTCGGTGTCTGACCCCGGGAGTGTGTGATGGGACGGTGTGGAGGGAGATTCACCCTGTGTCTGACCCCGGGAGTGTGTGATGGGACGGTGTGGAGGGAGATTCACTCTGTGTCTGACCCCGGGAGTGTGTGATGGGACGGTGTGGAGGGAGATTCACTCGGTGTCTGACCCCGGGAGTGTGTGATGGGACGGTGTGGAGGGAGATTCACCCTGTGTCTGACCCCGGGAGTGTGTGATGGGACGGTGTGGAGGGAGATTCACTCTGTGTCTGACCCCGGGAGTGTGTGATGGGACGGTGTGGAGGGAGATTCACTCTGTGTCTGACCCCGGGAGTGTGTGATGGGACGTTGTGGAGGGAGATTCACTCTGTGTCTGACCCCGGGAGTGTGTGATGGGACGGTGTGGAGGGAGATTCACTCTGTGTCTGACCCCGGGAGTGTGTGATGGGACGGTGTGGAGGGAGATTCACCCTGTGTCTGACCCCGGGACTGTGTGATGGGACGGTGTGGAGGGAGATTCACTCTGTGTATGACCCTGGGAGTGTGTGATGGGACGGAGTGGAGGGAGATTCACTCTGTGTCTGACCCCGGGAGTGTGTGATAGGACGGTGTGGAGGGAGATTCACTCTGTGTCTGACCTCGGGAGTGTGTGATGGGACGGTGAGGAGGGAGATGCACTCTGTGTCTGACCCCGGGAGTGTGTGATGGGACGGTGTGGAGGGAGATTCACTCTGTGTCTGACCTCGGGAGTGTGTGATGGGACGGAGTGGAGGGAGATTCACTCTGTGTCTGACCCCGGGAGTGTGTGATGGGACGGAGTGGAGGGAGATCCACTCTGTGTCTGACCCCGGGTGTGTGTGATGGGAAGGAGTGGAGGGAGATTCACTCTGGGTCTGACCCCGGGAGTGTGTGATGGGACGGAGTGGAGGGAGATTCACTGTGTGTCTGACCCCGGGAGTGTGTGATGGGACGGTGTGGAGGGAGATTCACACTGTGTCTGACCCCGGGTGTGTGTGATGGGACGGAGTGGAGGGAGATTCACTCTGTGTCTGACCCCGGGAGTGTGTGATGGGACGGTGTGGAGGGAGATTCACTGTGTGTCTGACCCCGGGAGTGTGTGATGGGACGGTGTGGAGGGAGATCCACTCTGTGTCTGACCCCGGGAGTGTGTGATGGGACGGAGTGGAGGGAGATTCACTCTGTGTCTGACCCGGGACTGTGTGATGGGACGGTGTGGAGGGAGATTCACTCTGTGTCTGACCCCGGGAGTGTGTGATGGGACGGTGTGGAGGGAGATTCACCCTGTGTCTGACCCCGGGAGTGTGTGATGGGACGGAGTGGAGAGAGATTCACTCTGTGTCTGACCCCAGGAGTGTGTGATGGGACGGTGTGGAGGGAGATTCACTCGGTGTCTGACCCCGGGAGTGTGTGATGGGACGGTGTGGAGGGAGATTCACCCTGTGTCTGACCCCGGGAGTGTGTGATGGGACGGTGTGGAGGGAGATTCACTCTGTGTCTGACCCCGGGAGTGTGTGATGGGACGGTGTGGAGGGAGATTCACCCTGTGTCTGACCCCGGGACTGTGTGATGGGACGGTGTGGAGGGAGATTCACTCTGTGTATGACCCTGGGAGTGTGTGATGGGACGGAGTGGAGGGAGATTCACTCTGTGTCTGACCCCGGGAGTGTGTGATGGGACGGAGTGGAGGGAGATCCACTCTGTGTCTGACCCCGGGTGTGTGTGATGGGAAGGAGTGGAGGGAGATTCACTCTGGGTCTGACCCCGGGAGTGTGTGATGGGACGGAGTGGAGGGAGATTCACTGTGTGTCTGACCCCGGGAGTGTGTGATGGGACGGTGTGGAGGGAGATTCACACTGTGTCTGACCCCGGGTGTGTGTGATGGGACGGAGTGGAGGGAGATTCACTCTGTGTCTGACCCCGGGAGTGTGTGATGGGACGGTGTGGAGGGAGATTCACTGTGTGTCTGACCCCGGGAGTGTGTGATGGGACGGTGTGGAGGGAGATCCACTCTGTGTCTGACCCCAGGAGTGTGTGATGGGACGGAGTGGAGGGAGATTCACTCTGTGTCTGACCCCGGGACTGTGTGATGGGACGGTGTGGAGGGAGATTCACTCTGTGTCTGACCCCGGGAGTGTGTGATGGGACGGTGTGGAGGGAGATTCACCCTGTGTCTGACCCCGGGAGTGTGTGATGGGACGGTGTGGAGGGAGATTCACTCTGTGTCTGACCCCGGGAGTGTGTGATGGGACGGTGTGGAGGGAGATTCACTCGGTGTCTGATCCCGGGAGTGTGTGATGGGACGGTGTGGAGGGAGATTCACCCTGTGTCTGACCCCGGGAGTGTGTGATGGGACGGTGTGGAGGGAGATTCACTCTGTGTCTGACCCCGGGAGTGTGTGATGGGACGGTGTGGAGGGAGATTCACCCTGTGTCTGACCCCGGGACTGTGTGATGGGACGGTGTGGAGGGAGATTCACTCTGTGTATGACCCTGGGAGTGTGTGATGGGACGGAGTGGAGGGAGATTCACTCTGTGTCTGACCCCGGGAGTGTGTGATAGGACGGTGTGGAGGGAGATTCACTCTGTGTCTGACCTCGGGAGTGTGTGATGGGACGGTGAGGAGGGAGATGCACTCTGTGTCTGACCTCGGGAGTGTGTTAAGGGACGGTGTGGAGGGAGATTCACTCTGTGTCGGACCCCGTGAGTGTGTGATGGGACGGTGTGGAGGGAGATTCACTCTGTATCTGACCCCGGGAGTGTGTGATGGGACGGTGATGCACCATCAATAACTCTTGGAGATGTGAGTTAAGGTAGGCTTTTATTGGCTGGAAGATAGCACTGTCAGCAGCAAGCGACCACCACACAACATCCTGGAGACTGAGGAAGGGTCTGTGTCTCCCATCGCCTTTATACCGGGGTCCGTGGGCGGAGCCACAGGAGCAGTCAGCCGGGTGGGGCGTGTCCAGACAGGTATATGTAGATCACCACAGATGGTGTGGAGGGAGCTTCACTCTGTGTCTGACCCCGGGAGTAAGTGATGGGACGTTGTGGAGGGAGCTTCTCTGTGCCACCTGTGTCTTCGCCCTTCCCCGCACTACCCCCCCCCCAAACTTTCCACAGGGATCACTCCCTATACAACTCCCTGTCCACTCGTCCCTCCCCACTGATCTACTCCTGGTACTTACTCTTGCAAGCGGGACATGAGCCACAACTGTCCCTACATCTCCTCCCTCACTACCATTCAGGGCCCCAAACAGTCCTTCCAGGTGAGCTGACACTTCACCTGTGGGTCTGTTGGGGCCATCTACTGTATCCGGTGCTCCAGGTGTGGCCTCCTGTATATCAGAGAGACTCAATGAAAATTGGGAGACCGCTTCACCGAGTACAACTGCTCTGTCTGCCAGAAAAAGCTGGATTTCCCAGTGGCCATCCATTTCAATTCTCCTTCCCATGCCCTTCCAACACGTCAGTTCATGGCCTCCTCTACTGTCACAATGAGGCCACATTCAGGTTGGAGGAACAACATCTGTCTGGGAGCATCCAACCAGTTGGGATGAACATCGATTTCTCGAGCTTCTGGTAATTGCCCCCACCCCTTCATCATTCCCTCTTTCACCTCATCTCCTTACCTGCCCATCACCTGCCTCAGGTGCTCCTACCCCTTCCCTTTCTCCCATGGTCTTCTACCCTCTATCAGATTCCCCCTTCTCTTTCTCCTTTAACTCTTTCATCAAACTTCCCAGTTCTTTACTTCACCTCCTCCCCCTCTCCCGGTTTCACCTATCACCCACCACCTTGTACTTCCTCCACTCCCCCCACCTTCTTAATCGGACTTCTCTTCTTTCTCTTCTGTCCTGATGAAGGGTCTCAGCCTGAAATGTCGACTGTTCACTCTTTTGCACAGATGTTGCCTGACCTGCTGAGTTCCTCCAGCATTTTGTGTGTGTTGCTTTGGATTTCCAGCGTCTGCAGATTGTCTCGTGTCTGTGAGTCTTCTCCTGCTCCTATTTCTATGTTCTGACATTGTACGAGATGTTGGTGAGGCCAGATTTGGAACACTATGCTCAGGTTTAGTCACACTGCGACAGGAACAATATCATGAAGCTGGACGGAGTGCAGAGGAGATTTACCAGGATGTTGCCAGGACTCGTGGGACTGAGTTATGGACAGAGGGTGAGCAGGTTGGGACTTTTTGTTTTGTCCCCATTGGAGGGTAGGAGAATGAGTGGTCATCTTATAGAGGGGTAGACAATCATGAGGGACATACACTCAGTGGTGGAGGGGTCTCGGGAGGTAATTCTAGAGCAGAGGGTCATGGTGGACAGTGTTGTAGAGATTAATTCAGGATAATAGGGGCAGGGATGGGACAGCAGTGATATCTCAGTGGGGAGTGAGACCAGAGGAAATGTTCACCCTCCCAGTCTCAGCTCCATCTCTCACCTCAGCCTGGTTTCCATCTGTTGTTCAATGTTCCCCTGTGGCTCCTCACCAGACGTTGCCTCTGCCTCTGACACGGAGAGTCCATCGCTCTCAGTCTGACACCTTCCTGTAACAGACCCATCATCAGTGGACTCTGACCATTGGGACTCTGCCCACCTCAGACTCGTCCCTCACCCTCAGGAGCTCCCCCTCAACACACCGTCCCTCACCCTCGGGAGCTCCCTCTCAACACACCGTCCCTCACCCTCGGGAGCTCCCCCTCAACACACTGTCCCTCACCCTCGGGAGCTCCCTCTCAACACCGTCCCTCACCCTCGGGAGCTCCCTCTCAACACACCATCCCTCACCCTCGGGAGCCCCCTCTCGACACACCGTCCCTCACCCTCGGGAGCACCCTCTCAACACACCGTCCCTCACCCTCGGGAGCTCCCTCTCGACACACCGTCCCTCACCCTCGGGAGCACCCTCTCAACACACCGTCCCTCACCCTCGGGAGCTCCCTCTCGACACACCGTCCCTCACCCTCGGGAGCACCCTCTCAACACACCGTCCCTCACCCTCGGGAGCACCCTCTCCACACACCGTCCCTCACCCTCGGGAGCACCCTCTCAACACACCGTCCCTCACCCTCGGGAGCTCCCTCTCAACACACCGTCCCTCACCCTCGGGTGCTCCCTCTCAACACACCGTCCCTCACCCTCGGGAGCTCCCTCTCAACACACCGTCCCTCACCCTCGGGTGCTCCCCCTCAACACACCGTCCCTCACCCTCGGGAGCTCCCTCTCAACACACCGTCCCTCACCCTCGGGAGCTCCCTCTCAACACACCGTCCCACCCTCGGGAGCCCCCTCTCAACACACCGTCCCTCACCCTCGGGAGCCCCCATGCACCGACTACCCCGCTACCTCAGGAGCTCCCTCAGGTCCGTCCCTCACACCATACCGTACCCGTAAGAAGCTCCCTCAAGTCAGTCCCTCAAACCCGGCTATCTCTCACCCTACGGAGATCCCTCAAGTCAGATGGTCCCTCGATCTCAGGAGCTCCCTCGGATCCATCCCTCACCTGAGAGAGCTCCCTCACCTCAATACCTCCCACTACCTGAGGAGAACCTGCAGCCCATCCCTGGAGCTGCTTCAGCTGAGACCGTCCTCTTACCTCATGAGTTTCCTCAGTCCATCCCTCACCCTAGAGTGTTCCCTCACCTCAGACCCATCTCTACCTCAGGAGCTACTCAGACCAACACTGAGGTCCCATGGTCTGAGACCCTCCTCAGCTTCAGCTTCTTCCTCACCCTTAAACATTCCCTCAGCAAGACCCTCCTCACCCTCAGACACCCCTCACCAACAGGATCCTCAGTGACCCTCCCTACCCTCAGATCCTCCCTCACTGAGACCCTTCTCACCCCCAGACCCTCCCTCACCGGGACTCTGCCCACCTCAGACTCATCCCTCACCCTCGGGAGCTCCCTCTCAACACACTGTCCCTCACCCTCGGGAGCCCCTTCACACCGACTACCCCGCTACCTCAGGAGCACCCTCGTCCATCCTTCAAACCCAGCCATCTCTCACCCTGTGGAGATCCCTCGTCGGATGGTGCCTCGATCTCAGGAGCTCCCTCGGATCCATCCCTCACCTCGATCCCTTCCACTACCTCAGGAGATCTTTCAGCCCAACTCCAGAGCTGTTTCAGCTGAGACCGTCCCCTTACCTCACGAGTTCCCTCAGTCCATCCCTCAGCCTAGAGTGTTCCCTCACCTCAGACCCATCTCTACCTCAGGACCTACTCAGACTATCACTCAATGTAAGAGGTCCCATGGTCTGAGACCCTCCTCAGAGCTCCTCCCTCACCCTCAACCCTTCTCTCAGCAAGACCCTCCTCACCCTCAGACACCCCTCCCCGACACCACCCTCATTCTGACCCTCCCCACCCTCAGGATCTCCTTTACCAAGACCCTCTGCACCCTCAGAACCTCCCTCGCTGAGACCCTCCTCACACCCAGACCCTACCTCACCAAGACGCTCCCCACCCTCAGACCCTCCCTCGCTGACCCTCCTCATGCCGACCCTCCCTCACCGAGACACCCCACCCTCAGACCCTCCCTCGCTGAGACACTCATGCCCAGACCCTCCCTCACCGAGACACTCCCCACCCTCAGACCCTCCCTCGCTGAGACCCTCCTCATGCCGACCCTCCCTCACCGAGACACCCCACCCTCAGACCCTCCCTCACCAAGAACCTCCTCATGCCCAGACCCTCCCTCACCGAGACACTCCCCACCCTCAGACCCTCCCTCGCTGAGACACTCATGCCCAGACCCTCCCTCACCGAGACACTCCCCACCCTCAGACCCTCCCTCGCTGAGACCCTCCTCGCCGACCCTCCCTCACCGAGACACTCCCCACCCTCAGACCCTCCCTCACCGAGAACCTCATGCCCAGACCCTCCCTCACCACTCCCCACCCTCAGTCCCTCCCTCGCTAAGACCCTCATGCCCAGACCCTCCCTCACTGAGACACTCCCCACCCTCAGACCCTCCCTCGCTGAGACCCTCCTCACGCCCAGACCCTCCCTCACCGAGGCCCTCTCCACCCACAGGCATTCTCACCAAGACCCTCCTCATTCTCAGACCCTCCCGAAGGAATAACATTCCTCACTTTCAGACCCTCCCTCAGAGACACTGCTTATCCTCATTCCCTCCCTCAGTCAATCATTCCCTCACTGAAAACCCCATCACTATCAGACCCTCCCTCACTGAATCCTCCTCACCCACAGTAACTATCTCAACAACAAAATCTCCTCACCCTCAGTTACTCCAAACACACTTTGACCCTCCTTCACTGAGACTCTCCTCACCTTCTGACCCTCCATCATGCTCAGACCCTCCAAACCAGACACTCCAACACCCTCAGACAGATCTCGAGCTCCATGTAGATTAATCGACCAATGACGGACGGAGGGAGGTGGGGCTAGCAGGATTGGCGTACTGACTGACCAATAAAGAAGCGAGGAAGGTGGGACTCGCGCTGCGGGAAAACGAACTGACCAGAGGCGGAGGGCGGAGCTCGCGAGCGGACGGTTTACCTGAACAAAGACAGAGGTCGGGGTGGGCGGAGTTACCTGAGCAGTGACCTAGGGCGAAGTGCGCGCGGCAGGAAGTGAACTGACCAATGACAGGACGGAAGGTGCAGTTCAAGCAGAGGGAAGATTAACTGACCTGTATATTCAGCCCAGTGTCCAACACTGACACATTGCTGGTGTGGGGGGATTTATCCTGTGAACTGTCCCTCTCTCACCCTCTCTGTCCATTATATTCCTGTAAACTCAGTCCAGTGTCCAACACTGACACATTGCTGGTGTGGGGGGATTTATCCTGTGAACTGGCCCTCTCTGTCCATTATATTCCTGTGAACCCAGCCCAGTGTCCAACACTGATACATTGCTGGTGTGGGGGGGATTTACCCTGTGAACTGTCCCTCTCTCACCCTCTCTGTCCATTATATTCCTGTAAACTCAGCCCAGTGTCCAACACTGACACGTTGCTGGTGTGGGGGGATTTATCCTGTGAACTGTCCCTCTCTCACCCTCTCTGTCCATTATATTACTGTAAACTCAGCCCAGTGTCCAACACTGACACATTGCTGGTGTGGAGGGGATTTATCCTGTGAACTGTCCCTCTCTCACCTTCTCTGTCCATTATATTCCTGTAAACTCAGCCCAGTGTCCAACACTGACACATTGCTGGTGTGGGGGGATTTATCCTGTGAACTGTCCCTCTCTCACCCTCTCTGTCCATTATATTCCTGTAAACTCAGCCCAGTGTCCAACACTGACACCTCTGCCCACCCACCCCCCACTCCCCCCGCATCCCAACATCTCAGGCTTGTATCACTGACAGTCATCTTTCCTCTTTTTGGAGAGAGCTTCTCCCAGGCTTGTCTCACAGGGACACTGGACATTACTGTCACCGGGAAGATCCCCTGCCTGAGGGTGGCCTCCCGTTCCCATGTTCCTGACTCACTGTCATCCTGTTCACCTGTACAACCGAGGCCTCCTGCACTTCGGGCCTCACCAGTACCCCAGCAGGTAAGCCTGACTCCTCTTCGTGGTCTTCCGGAGCATCCACCGAGACGGCCTTGGCCTCGGGCATTCCTGGAAATCTGGGGTTTCCCATCACTCTTGCTACTTCCCCAGGCCGTTAACTCGGATGGTTTTGGCTGAGTGAACCACACAGTCCCTCGTTTACGCTCATCATCCAGCCCAGTGTGGCCACACACCTCCTCAAAAGCAGCTCGGAACGCAGGATGAATGGACAATGTTTTCAGAAAGCTCTCTCCAACCTTCTCCTTGCAGGCTCCCACCAGCCTCCTCACAAAAGGAGTATCCGTCCCCACAAGAAATGAAGCTTCGCCCCTCTCAACCTGGTCCGGATAAACCAGCACTAATGTATCAAGGACCTCAGCTACGCCCACATCTGCCTCCGAAAACTCCAGCTTCAATGACAAGTAACCATCGTACGGACAGTCATCCGTACTAAAACCCCAGATCTCTAGCGCACTGAGTGGCGTCAATGGTAAATGTGTCAAATACCGGTTGTGAAACAAACCGTATGGCAGAGTAACCTGAGAGCCGGTGGCAAGTGTGGCTCCAGCATAAATACCCTCTATCCGTAGCGATACACTGGAGCTTGGCCCCACTAAGCCTTCAGAAAGAGGGATTTTTCCTTTAGGAGGTTCCTTGATATATTGCTGGGAATGTGTTTCCCCCGAGATGCCAGGCCATCCCCTCACTGGGTCTCTCTGCTTAGGTATCCAGGGGCTCACTCTCCGAGGTGTTTCCTGTCATTCACACTCCCGCCTGAAGTGTCCCACTTCACCACAGTTATGACAGACAACACCGGCCATTCCCCTTCTCGCAGGACCCTGGCCACTAGCAGCCCTCTTGGTGGTTCGTCCCCTTATGGGGTCCGTCTCCCTATCAGCTCTATCATATGGGGGGGGGGGAGGCACCTGCTGATAACAAACGGGACATCTCAGTCCTAAACTCTGCCACGAGCTCCTTCACCACTCCCCGGGTGGGCTATCAGTGGTCACCTCAGCCAGGGGGACCACTACTGAGGTCTGTACCCTGTGGACAGAGGCCTCCCACGTCTCTATCACATTCTCCTCCTCTCTTACTTCCCTGATCAGCTCGACAAACGAGGGAGGGGAGGGTTGCATCTTATGAGACCGTCAGAGACCTCAAGCGATCAGGTCTGGCGAATGGGCACCTTTCACCACTTGGTCCATTCCGAACTGATTCACCTCAGCTGTTTGAATGGCCTACTATGCCACAAGCAATTTATCTGCCTCTCTCGGCCAAAATGTAGGCAAAAAGTTTCTCCCCCTTCTCCTGAAACATGTTCTGAGACCCTGTCATGAGCTCCACTGGGCTTCCCATCGCGCCAAACACCTTTTCTAGCGTTTGCATGTGGGCCACAGAGGTAGCAGAGAGGTTCTGTGTCTTTACAGATCTCACTACAACAGCCGGCCCCGTCAAACTTTCAACCAGTCGCTGTCATTTTCATCATCAGGGCACGGCCACTCAAACTCCTCTTCACCTTTAGGGGTGGGGCTTCGTTCCCGAGAACAGGCTGAGCCTACGATAGCTGGGACTTTGAACCTGGGCATTCTGCTATTTATTCCCCAGGGAGGTAAGGACCGATACCAACTCAGAGTGCTCAGCCCTCGCTGGAGGACTCATTGGACCTTCCACATCAGACCACTCCTTCCCCTTGCTCCGCAGAAATGAGAGCAACTTGTCTTCAAAGTCTCTGTCCCCAGCTACAGAAAACTCAGCTTCTGATTCCGCACACTCACCTTCACTCCCCTCCTCCCGGGAAGTAGGGACAGCCTCTGGCCCCCCCCCCCCCTCTCCCAGGGCCCCGATAGTACCAGGCAGTTCTACTGCCCTTATGTCAGTGCTGGTCTGGACTAGAACAAAGTCTTTGCCGCCATTTTATCAAACCTCCGCTCCATCCCTGCAGCATCCATCACCACATATTGTAATCACTTTCCCGGACTATAGCTTAACACAGACTTAAACACACAACCCACTGGATCAATGCTCAGGGCAATCACACTGCATCCAATGGAATCGATCCCGGACGATACCCCACAATGGAACACCCCGGCATCCTTGGCTGCGCAAGTGCAGGGAAGACGACCTCCGACCCCACCAAACTCGTGAGTTTGAGGCGTGCTTGACCCCACCCCAAACCTCGGTATGTGTGGATGCTGTCAGTTGCTACCCTGTTACAAATTAATACCGCGAAATAACAGACAGTACACTGCATACGATTAAAGGAATTCTATTCCTGAATCTTAACTGAAGGGTTCGTAAAGAATAACAAAAAGAAAGGGGCCCATTCTAATCAAACAGTCTAATCAATCAAGTTGGAGCTCAGCTTGAACTTCTCTGTCAGTCACGCGCTGGGCCCTCGGTTCACGTGAAAGCCCACACCACCTTCCGAATGTCACTCCAATCCATCTCGCTCGATATAGAGAGAGTGATGAGGAGATTTACCAGGATGGGAGGGCATACCTTATGAGAGTAGGTTGAGTGAACTTGGCCTTTTCTCCTTGGAGCGACGGAGGATGAGAAGTGAACAGATAGAGGAGTATAAGATGATGTGTGGATAGCCAGGGGCTTTTTCCCAGGGCTGAAATGGCTAACATGAGTGGGCATAGTTTTAAGGTGCATGGAAGTAGGTACCGAGGGGATGTCAGGATTAAGTTTTTCACACAGAGAGTGGTGGGTGCGTGGAATGCACTGCCAGTGAGGGTGTTGGAGGCAGATAGTATAGGGTCTTTTAAGAGCCTCTTAGACAGGTACATAGAGCTTATAAAAATGGAGGGCTATGCGCTAGGGAAATTCTAGGCAGTCTCTACAGTATAACCATATAACAATCACAGCACGGAAACAGGCCATCTTGGCCCTCCTAGTCCGTGCCGAACCCTTAATCTCACCTAGTCCCACCTACCCGCACTCAGCCCATAACCCTCCACTCCTTTCCTGTCCATATACCTATCCAATTTTACCTTAAATGACACAACTGAACTGGCCTCTACTACTTCCACAGGAAGCTCATTCCACACAGCTATCACTCTCTGAGTAAAGAAATACCCCCTCGTGTTTCCCTTAAACTTCTGCCCCCTAACTCTCAAATCATGTCCTCTCGTTTGAATCTCCCCTACTCTCAATGGAAACAGCCTGTTCACGTCAACTCTATCTATCCCTCTCAAAATTTTAAATACCTCAATCAAATCCCCCCTCAACCTTCTATGCTCCAATGAATAGAGACCTAACTTGTTCAACCTTTCTCTGTAACTTAAGTGCTGAAACCCAGGTAACATCCTAGTAAATCGTCTCTGCACTCTCTCTAATTTATTGATATCTTTCCTATAATTCGGAGACCAGAACTGTACACAATATTCCAAATTTGGCCTTACCAATGCCTTGTACAATTTTAACATTACATCCCAACTTCTGTACTCAATGCTTTGATTTATAAAGGCCAGCGTTCCAAAAGCCTTCTTCACCACCCTATCTACATGACAACTATGCACTGTTATTCCTAGATCACTCTGTTCCTCTGCATTCCTCAATGCCCTACCATTTACCCTGTATGTTCTATTTGGATTATTCCTGCCAAAATGTAGAACCTCACACTTCTCAGCATTAAACTCCATCTGCCAACGTTCAGCCCATTCTTCTAACTGGCCTAAATCTCTCTGCAAGCTTTGAAAACCCACCTCATTATCCACAACACCTCCTACCTTAGTATCATCAGCATACTTACTAATCCAATTTACCACCCCATCATCCAGATCATTTATGTATATTACAAACAACATTGGGCCCAAAACAGATCCCTGAGGCACCCCGCTAGTCACCGGCCTCCATCCCAATAAACAATTATCCACCACTACTCTCTGGCATCTCCCATCTAGCCACTGTTGAATCCATTTTATTACTCCAGCATTAATACCTAATGACTGAACCTTCTAAACTAACCTTCCATGTGGAACTTTGTGAAAGGCTTTGCTGAAGTCCATATAGACTACATCCAGTGCCTTACCCTCGTCAACATTCCTCGTAACTTCTTCAAAAAATTCAATAAGGTTTGTCAAACATGACCTTCCACGCACAAATCCATGCTGCCTACTCCTAATCAGATCCTGTCTATCCAGATAATTATTAATACTATCTCTAAGAATACTTTCCATTAAGTTACCCACCACTGATGTCAAACTGACAGGTCTATAATTGCTAGGCTTACTTCTAGAACCCTTTTTAAACAATGGAACCACATGAGCAATACGCCAATCCTCCGGCACAATCCCCGTTTATAATGACATCTTAAAGATCTCCGTCAGAGCTCCTGCTATTTCTACACAAACTTCCCTCAAGGTCCTGGGGAATATCCTGTCAGGACCCGGAGATTTATCCACTTTTAAATTTCTTAAAAGCGCCAGTACTTCCACCTCTTTAATTGTCATAGGTTCCATAACTTCCTTACTTGTTTCCCACACCTTACACAATTCAATATCCTTCTCCTTAGTGAATACCGAAGAGAAGAAATCATTCAAAATCTCTCCCATCTCCCTCAGCTCCACACATAGCTGACCACTCTGATTCTCTAAGGGGCCAATTTTATCCCTCACTATCCTCTTGCTTTTTGGTTACATGGTTGGCACAACATTGTGGGCTGAAGGGCCTGTAATGTGCTGTAAATTTCTATGTTCAAACAAACGGGTCTCCCACCGATCATATGCTACAACCGGTTCTCCGAAGTATCTCCTCTCTTTTCATCTCCTCTCGAACAGAAGCCCAAGACCAACCTCAGCAAGAAAACCTCCCGCTGACTGGATGGCACACATTCCACATCATCCCTCATCTTCAACAATAACCCAGACAGGCTGAAAGCAGAGCCGACCCTCTCTCAGAGCGGCTGAACGAAATACCTACAGCATCACAGTAAAGATGTGAACCAGGGCATTACAATAGGAAGGCTGAGGAAACTTTAGAGAGTGTGCAGAGCAGATTTACCAGGATGCTTCCTGGATTAGAAAGTATTTCCTTTGAGGAAAGGTTGAGGGAGCTAGGGCTTTTCTCTCTGGAGCGAAGGAGGACGGGAGGTGAATTGCTAAAGTGGATAAGGTGAGAAGAGGCAGTTTTCCGGTGACATCATCATCGAGAATGGCAGCTTAAGTCACGAGCTCCTCCGGAAAAATGCAGATTAAGCCCCGTTAACCCATCAAATATATTTTTCGAAAAATGTTTGAACTGAAAAGGGGGCAAGAATGGGGAAAAGGAATGGAAATAAAAAAAGCAAAACTGTGGAGCCTGCATCCGAGAGGAGTGCAGCGAGCAGCTCTCCTACCCGACCGCGTGCTAGCGAGGCGGACACTGGGCCTCATTCAGGTGAAGCGGTGAATATGCTTGAAATTCTGAAAGGGATAAGGGAGTTCCAGAAAGAAATAGAGCAGCAGCTCCGTGATATTAAGTCAGAGCTCGCCAGCATTAATCAAAAAATAGCGGTGTCAGAGACTCGAATTGAGAAGGTGGAAGATCGTGTTCAAAACACAGAACGGATACTGAGTAAGACAATAAAAGTATTACATCACCAAGGAGGTAAATTGCTTGACCTGGAGGGAAGATCACGGCAGAAAAATATCAGAATCTACAACGTTCCTGAAGGAGCGGAGGACTCGTCTATGACGGAGTTTGTCAGAAAGTTATTGCGGGACGCGCTGGAGCTTCCCCCGGCTATGAGCTGGAAGTCGAACGAGCCCACCACGCATTAGTTCGGAAACCTACCCAAGATAGAAAGCCAAGCTCAATAACAAATTCCTTCGGTACAGCACCGAGATTCTACGAAGGGCCTGGGGTAAGAAGAGAGTGTTTTTAGAGGATAAATTAATATACTCAACCAAGATTACACCCCCCCCCCCACGGTCCTCCAGAAACGCAAAGAATACTCTGAAGTAAAGCGAGTACTAAAGCAAAATAAGATTAGATTTCAAACTCCGTACCCTGCTAAACTTCGAGTGTTTTATGACAACAGGACGTGGTTGTACCAGACGGTGGAAGAGGCGACTACAGACATGAAGGCCAGAGGGTTGCCCGTCAGCATGAACAAAATGAGGGAAAGCCTGGCTGAGGAATTATCCCGCTCCACTTGGGAGAAGGCAGGAATCGAGAATCGAGAAGGCAGGAGATGGGAGGAGGCTGAGAGAAATATATCAGGAAGAGACCAGGAGTTTCCCAAAGACAGTCCTCACCCCCTTCAGAAGAGCCATAAGGGTTGGCTAACTTTAAAAATGTTGAGAAGCTAAACGGAAGCAAAAGTACACAGTGATATACCTATCTCAAGAAATACTTATTATAATGTGGATTTTATATTACTTAGTTGTTATTCTTTATTTGCTCACTTACTCCTTTTTCCCCACCAAAATGAGAATATATATATGTGTGCATATATGTGTATGTGTGTAATGTGTGTGTGTGTGTGTGTGTGTGTGTGTGTGTGTGTGTGTGTGTGTGTGTGCGCGCAGATATATAGGAGGAGTACACAGGGAAATCTTTTCTGTGTAATGGATTTGTTCACTGACTTTTACGAATACTGCAATGGGAGCCCTCAACTCACAAGTAGGAGGGGTTCTCCCCCACAGCTAGCCATTTCTTCTCGCTCAATGCAGGGTCATCTACTAGAGACCTCAGCCTTGGAATCACACGTTCGTTGCTATTTTTGTTATTATTTGCATTTTTTGGTTCTTATTTGTTCAGGGAGTAGATTGATTAAGTTTTATTCTAATTTCAATGATACATTGACAGATAAATACAGATGGCTAAGGACAAAGTAAAATTCATTTCTTTTAATGTCAATGGGCTATTAAATCCAATCAAGCGTAAGAGAATTTTATCCAAAATGAAAAAAAGAACAAGCCCATGTAGTATATTTACAGGAAACTCATTTAAGTGATAATGAGCATAAAAAAACTAAAGAGAATGGGCTTCACTAATCTGTTTTTCAAGATTCAAGATTCGAAAACTTTATTGTCATTCTAACCGTACATCAGCTCTGCAGGGCAGAATGAGACAGCGTTTCCCAGGAGCAGTGCAATTATAACATAACAAACGCAACACTAAATAATAAACATAACAATAAATAGTAAAACACAACAGCCACGTGTCAGTTAAAAACAAGTTATAAGTGTCCAGTGCAAGTTAAAAGTGTCCAAAGCAGAGTCAGGTAGAGCAGCTATTTAGCAGTCTGCCTGCCTGTGGGAGGAAGCTGTTTAGTAGCCTTGTGGTTTTTGTTTTGATGCTCCTGTAGCTTCTGCCTGATGGCAGAAGAACAAACAGTTTATGGAGAGGGTGTGAGGGGTCTTTAATGATGTACTGTGTCTTCTGGAGGCATTGACTCTGAGAAAGGTCTTGGACAGAAGGTAGGGAGACCCCAGTAACCTTCTCTGCTCCCCTAACCACCCTCTGCAAGGCTTTTTTTGTTGGCAGCACTGCAGCTGGAGTCCCAGGTTGTGATGCAAAAGGTCAGCACACTCTCAACCACGCCTCTGTAGAATGTAGTTAAGATGTTAGTGGGGAGTGATACTTGTTTAAGCTTCCTCAGAAAGTACAATTTCTGCTGGGCTCGTTTCACAATCCCAGTGGTGTTCCTGTACCAGGTGAGATTGTCCGAGATCTGCACCCCTAGGAACTTGATGTTTTCCACTCTTTCCTCATATAAATCAGGACATAGGAGAGGAGTTGCTATTCTTATTCCAAGTAAGCTAAATTTTGAAAAAGTATTAGAAATGGGAGATAAAGAGGGCAGATATATTCTGGTAAGGGGGAATATAGACGGCAATTCAGTTATTCTATTGAATGCATACACACCCCCGGGAAGTGATACTGGTTTCTTTCAGAAAATTATTGATATTATGGTAACAGAAACAGAAGGTCTCCTGATATGTGGGGGAGACTTAAATTTACAATTACAACCAAACTTAGACTCTTCCAATAGAAAAACCTATGAAACAAAATCTTTACATAAGAAAGTTAATACACTTTTTGAAGATGTTGGTTTAATTGATATATGGAGGGATCTTTTCCCTGATTACACCATTATTCTGCTCCCCATTCTATATATACAAGAATAGGCTATTTCATAACATTTGGAAAAGACAAAGACAAAATAAACACCTGTGGAATTGGGACAATAGATGTAAGTGACCATACACCTATATATTTATCTGTTGATTTTGACCTACAACCAAAGAATACTATTTGGAAACTAAATTCAAGACTACTCAATGATCCATACTTTCAGGAACAAATTAAAAAAGAAATTGGTCTCTACTTAGAATTTAATGATAATGGAGAGATTTCACCTCCCATTTTATGGGGTACTCTGAAGGTGGTCTTAAGAAGGAAAATTATAGCGATATCTTCATATAAGAAAAAAATAAGGAATAAAACTTGAGAGGAATTACAAAAAGAAACTAGAGAAAAAAACACAAATTGAATTTGGCACAGGATACATTAGGGGAAATTAAAAGAATTAGGAATGAAATAAATAATTTGGCTACACAAGAAATCAGGAAAAACTTAACGCTTCTGAAACAGAGACATTATGAAAGTGGATCGAAATCTATGAAAATACTGGCATGGAAAATGAAAAAAAAGATAGCAGAAAATACAATTCATAAAATTAGGGACCCAAAAACGAAAATGATAAAAAAATAAGCTGAGTGAAATTCAAGAAGCTTTTGAAGTGTTTTACAAAACTCTATATTCCAAAGTTCCAGGGGGAAGCATAACCCAAATTGACACCTTCCTGAATTCTCTAGAGTTACCCACTTTAAGCGAAGAACAAAATAGAACGATGAATGCTGACATAACTGAAGTTGAATTAAAAGCTGCAATTAGTAGGCTTAAATTAAGCAAGTCACCAGGATCAGGTGGGTATATAGCAGAGCTGTACAAAGAATTTAAAAATGAGTTAATTCCTGTTTCACTCCCCACACTGAAATGGGCTCTAAAAAAGGCACAAATGCCACCCAGTTGGAAGGAAGCGATAATCTCAGCTATACCGAAAGAAGGATCAAATGGAATGCAGGTCATTTAGACCAATATCCGTTCTTAATGTAGATTATAGTTTATTTACCTCTATCATGGCCAAATGATTAGAGGAGTTTCTACCCATACTGATACGTAATGATCAGACAGGTTTTATACAACAACACCAGACTCAAGACAATATACAAAGGACACTTCACATTACGGATCATATACAAAAAAAATAAAATCGAAGCAATGGTGATAAACGTGGATGCTGGAAAAGCATTTGATTCGGTTAATTGGAATTTTCTTTACAGAGTTTTACTTAGATTTGGTTTCCAAGACACGATTATTAAAACCATACAGACACTCCTACTGCTAGGATTAAAATCAATGGATATTTATCAAAGAGTCTTACCCTAGAAAGGGGCACGAGACAGGGTTGTGCATGGTCTCCACTACTCTTCGCGTTATATCCGGAACCATTAGCTCAATGCATCAGACAAAATGATGATATCAGGGGAATTGCTATTAAAGGGACAGAGCATAAATTGGCTTGTTACGCGGATGACATTTTGATCTATCTAGGGCAAACAACATACTCTTTGTCTAAATTGATGCAATCCTTTGAACAATATGGTCAATTATCAGGATACAAGATCAACATAGATAAAACCCAATTACTTTCATATTAGTATAGCCCACCAAGAGAAATTAAAAGTCGATACCCCTGGGCAAGGCACACAGAGTCTTTCAAAATTATCCGAATGTAATTATCAGCCTTTACATTAAAAAATTAAGAAAGATGTGGCAAGATGGAAGCTGATTCCTTTTTTCAGTCTCAGTTCAAGAATTGAGTCTATTAAAATGAATACACTGCCCAGACTGTTATATCTCTTTCAGACCCTACCAATTGAGATTAATCAAAATCATTTCAATGAATGGGACAAGATGTTATCAACAACACACACAAAATGCTGGTAGAACACAGCAAGCCAGGCAGCATCAACAGGGAGAAGCGATGTCGACGTTTCGGGCCGAGACCCTTCGTCAGGACTAACCGAAAGAAAAGATAGTAAGAGATTTGAAAGTAGTGGGGGGAGGGGGAAATGCGAAATGATAGGAGAAGACCGGAGGGGGTGGGATGTAGCTCAGAGCTGGAAAGGTGTTCGGCGAAAGTGATACAGAGCTGGAGAAGGGAAAGGATCATGGGACAGGAGGCCTCAGGAGAAAGAAAGGGGGGGAGCACCAGAGGGAGATGGAGAACAGGCAAACAACTAAATATGACAGGGATGGGGTAAGAAGGGGAGAAGGGGCATTAACAGAAGTTAGAGAAGTCAATGTTCATGCCAACAGGTTGGAGGCTACCCAGCCGGTATATAAGGTGTTGTTCCTCCAACCTGAGTTTGGATTCATTTTGACAATAGAGGAGGAGGGATAGACATATCAGAATGGGAATGGGACATGGAATTAAAACGTGTGGCCACTGGGAGATCCTGCTTTTTCTGGCGGACCGAGTGTAGGTGTTCCACGAAACAGTCTCCCAGTCTGCGTCGTTATCAAGGTATATTTGTGTGGTAAACTATGTGTATACCTGTCTGGACATGCCCCTCTGCTGACTGCTCCTGTGGCTCCTCCCATAGACCCCTCAATTTGGCAGGGTAAAAGGCCTACAGTTCGTCTCAAAACTTTGCAATTAGCAAAGGAAAAGGGGGAATGGGGCCTACCTTCTCTTAGAGATTATTATTTTACAGCATAGTTGAGAGCTGTGATATGTTGGTGTAACCCATCATATGACACTCAATGGAAAAACATTGAGGAGCGGGTACTTCCCATCCCCATACAAGAAATTTTGTCTGATAACAACCTGCAAAGGTACATAAATACTATTGATAACCCATGGGTGAAATTGACTCTTAAAATATGGAAAACTACTATAAAAGAATATAATCCAGAAGGAGATATTGCAATTCTTAAATGGTGTGCATATGACTCGGATTTTACACCAAATAAATTGGATGCTAGATTTAAGGACTGGACAGCTAAAGGAATAACAGTTCTTTGCAACATAATGAAAGAAGGAACACTGTTCAGTTTTGAAATGCTTAAAAAGAAACACTTATTAGAAAAACAAGATTTTTATCGGTATTTACAGATGTGACAATATGTTAATAAGACGCTTAAAAATGTAACCAAGGTAAATACATGCTGGATAGAGCTCTTTGATGAACTTCAATAAAACAATAAATTACAAAAAAAATAGATAAGAGGCACAGATTGAGTGGACAGCCAAAGACACTCTTCCCAGGGCAGAAATGGACAACACATGGGGACAGAATATTAAGGTGATTGGAGGAAAGTATAAGGGGGAAAGGTAAATTTCTCTTTCCACACAGAGTGGTCGGTGCATGGAACATCCTGCCAGGGGTGGTGGTAGAGGCAAATTCATTAGGAACATTTAAGAAACTCTTAGATAAGCACTTGGGTGATAGAACAGTGCAGGACTTGTCTGAGGGAAGGGTTAGATTGATCCTGGAGTACGTTAATGGGTTGGCAGATGTGGGGCCAAAGGGGCTGTACTTTGCTGTACTGTTCTATGTTCTATGATTTGCATGAAACTGTAAATGGGTTGTTTTTTTGTATTTTTTCTGAAATACCCGCTTCGCTGCCGCTGCTACTGTGTGGTCCAGAATCTCCAGAGGAGAAGGCCTCTGAGACCTTGTCTTTGCTTGTTTCGGCAGCCGGGACGAGGTCGAAGGCGCTCAGCAGAGAATGGCACTCGGGAGGCTGTATTGGGGGGGCTGGTCGGAGGCTCGAAGTTTTCGGACGGACTCAGAGTCTGCTGTGGTCGGGTGCTTCCGAGGCATTAATCGTTAGTGCCTGGAAGTTTGTGGTAGGGAGAGTTTCTCCCTTTGCTGACTGATATTATCGGACTATTGGAGTCGATTGGGACTTGAGACTTTTTTAAAACCACAGCCATGGTCTGCGTCTATCGACTTACGGTATTGCTTTGCACTGCTGTAACTATATGCTATAATTATGTGGTTTTGTCAGCGTGGGTCTTGGTTTGTCCTTTTTTTTATTTTGTGATATCACTCACGAGGAACACTGTATCATTTATTCATGCATGCATTTCTAAATGACAATAAACGAGGACTGAGTGTCCTCATAATCTGATCTAATCTCATTTTTTTTCACATGACGTAAAAATTGGTGGAGTTGCACACAATAAAGATGTCCATGAGAGGATACACTGGGATATGGATAATCTTGGGAATGAAAGTGATACCGTATGAGGAGTGTTTAATGGCTCTGGTCCCTCACTCGCTGGAGTTTTGAAGAATGAGAGGGGATCTAATTGAAAGCAATCGAATATTGAAAGACCTATATCAAGTGGACATGGAGAGGATGTTTCTTATAGTCGAGGAGTCTAGGACCAGAGGCCACAGCCTCAGAACAGATAGATGTCTCTTTAGGACAGATACGAGGAGGATTTTGTTTATCCAGAGGGTGGTGAATCTGGGGAATTCATTCGCCTGTGGAGGACAAGTCATTTGGTTTATTTAAAGTGGAGGTTGTTAGGTTCTTGATTAGTAAGGTTATGGGGAAAAGGCAGGAGAACGGGGATGGGAGGGATAATAAATAAATCAGCCATGATGCAATGGGAGAGCAGAATTGATGAGTCGAATGGCCTAATTCTGCTCCTATGCCTTCTGGTAACCTCAGACTACCCTCACTATTACCATTACCACCACTGTAGCCTGTGCAGGTTGGTCTCCTTTATCAGCAAGTTATCCGGCAACATGTGCATGAACGTTATGTCTTTATTGTATTAATTTTAATTACTGATCAATGTAGAAGTAAAACAGTGGTACATCCTCCAGTAACACAATATCATTGGTTGCATAAGAAATACAGAAATAATTGGAGCCACATTACAGGAACACTAATGTGTCTTTCATTACTTGGATTAAAGCCATTATTACATTGAACTGAGAAATAATGCAAATCGGTAACTAACAGAAGAGTAACTTGTTTGTTAATAAGCTACAGAGATGACAGAAGAACAACCAGATACACGCTCATGCAGATATTTCACTGACATTTAGATTTCCCACCATCTTCCCACAACCACCACCTGGTACCCCACTCCACACCCCACGAACACCTCACACACGTCACCACCGTCCATCAGCCTGTGACACGTTGGAAGATCACTATCTGACACCTTCCTTCTCAATTCCCTCCCCCATTGTCGTGTTCACTCTTGGACAGGACGTGCTTGCAGGGGAGCTGTTCCATCAGCATCTCACGCACCTGTGGACAGGGGTGTCAATGGTGAAGAAAGACAGTTAGACCGCACTGTGAGGGGGGTCAGGACAACAGAGAGACCCTCCCCTCATCACCTACAGAATCCATCACTTACCACCAGGAGATTCCCTTCTCCTCCACACCAAGAACTGCACCAGGAAAACTCCATTCCTTCCTAATCAGACAATTCCCATTCGTCTAAAATAACCATCCGCCCCTCACCCCCACCCACAGGAATCATTTTCTTCAGGAAATGGTTCAGGAACCCCTTCCTCACAAACAGGCAAATCGGTTTGACTGGACAGTGTGGGAAATCGCACCCGCCCGCTCCCCCAGCACGTCGAGTGGAATCCCGTTCACTCCCTCCCCAGCAGCCAGACCAGGTGCTGACATTCATTTTCTTGATGCAATTCAGAGTCAAACATCAAAATACAACAGAATTGATGAAAAACTACACACAGACTGACAATGAACTGTAAATGACAATCTGTGCAAGTAAAAAATGTAAATAAATAATACTGAGACACCAGTTGTGAAGAGTGCTTGAGAGTGAGTCCATACACTGTGGAATCAGTTCAGTGTTGAGTGAAGTTATCCACACTGGTTCAGGACTCTGATGGCTGGAGGGTAATAACTGCTCCTGAACCTGGTGGTGTGTGACCTACACTCTGGTACCTCCTTTCCGAGGGCAGCAGTGAGGAGAGGTGAGGGTCAAGCGGAGAAGTCACAGTGAAGTGGGCCAGTGTAGTGGCATGAGGAGGTACCTGAGGTGCTGGAGGCAAAGTGGTCGTCAGGGCAGTGGAGTGCTCCTCCTGCAAGGGGTAAGGGTCAGAGAAACACACGGTCTTCCTGATGACTACAATGACAAGAGGGGCACCCGGCTGCAGCTCCTGACAGACCAGGTCAAGGAAATGGAGGTACTCTGCATCATTCAGGAGCTGAGAACACCAGATGTGAGACTCACTGACCTGGTCACACACAAGGTGCAGGCTCCGTGACCACTGGGAAAAGTAAAGGGAGTCAGCAGTTCCCCTGTGGCCATTCCCCTCACTAACAGCTACACCTCTATGGATACTGTCGAGAGATGTTCTTGCAGGGACCAGCAGCAGCACTGTGAAAGGCTCTGAGGCTCAGAGGGAAAGATTGCAGTCAGACAGGACGGGAGTGATGGGAGACTCGGTAGTGAAGAGGGGAGCAGACAGGAGATTCTGTGGCCAGAGGAGAGATGCCAGAATGGTGTGTCGTCTCCTTGGTGTCAGGGTCAGGGATGTCTCTGAGAGCTGAGGAATATTCTTGAAGGGTCCGGCAATCATTAGCATTCATTTCAAGTGGACTAGATTATTAAATCAAGGATGTGATGCTGAGGCTTTATAAGGGGATGGTCAGACAGCACTTGGAGTATTGGGAGCAGTTTGGGCCCCTTATCTCAGAAAGGAAGTGCTGGGATTGGAAAAGGTCCAGAGGAAGTTTACAAGAAAGATCCCAGGAATGGAAGGGTTAATGTACAAGGAACATCTGAGGTTTCTGGGCGGGTACCCACTGGAGTTTAAAAGAATGAGGGAGGATCTCATTGAAACCTATTGAATATTGAAAGGCCTAGATAAGAGTAGATGTAGAGAGGATATTTCCTGTAGTGGGGAAGTCTACGACCAGACAGCATAGTCTAAGAATACAAGGACGTCCCTTTTGAACAGAGATGAGGAGCAATGTCTTTAGCCAGAGGGTGGTGAATCTGTGTAATTCATTGACACAGACGGCTGTGGAGGCTGGATCACTGGGAACATTTAAAGTAGAGATTGATCGATTCTTGATTAGTAAGGTGATCGAAGGTCTACGGGGAGACGGCAGGGGTTGAGAGGGAGAATAAATCAGCCATGATGGAATGGGAGAGCAGACTCGATGGGCCGAATGGCTATTTCTGCTCCTGTGTCTTACGGTGTTATGGCAAACAACCAGAGGTCACTGTACGAGCTGTTACCGACGACATACAGTTTGTAGAAGAAGGGATGAGATCCTGTGGGATGAGCAGAGGGTGTTGGGTAAGGAGGAGGATCTCGAGGGTAATGGTCTCCGGTTTACTCTGCCGGTGAGGACTGAAACAGAAAGGTAGGTCAGATGACTTTGTGGCTCTGCAGCTTGTACACTCGGTAGGGATTCAGGTTCCTGGGACAGAGGGAAACTGTACAAGAGAACGGGTTGAACTTGGACCCGAGAGAAACCAATATCTTTGCAGGGAAACTAACACAGGAGGTCTAAACTAGGCTGGTGGGGTAGGTCTCTGAATAGGTGGTGGTCATGGGGTAAATGCCCAGAAATGGAAAAGCATGTGACAAGTGTTGGATACAGCCTGGCCCATCACAGGAAAAGCTCTCCCCATCTTCGAGCACATCTACAGGAGGCACTGCCACAAGACAGCAGCATCCACCATCAAGGAGCCCCACAATCCAGGCCAGGCCGCTTCTCACTGCTGCCACCGGTAAGGAGTTACAGAAGCATTTTGTCCCATACCACCAGGTTCAGGAACAGTTATTACTCTACAACCATTTGGCTCCGGAACCACAAGACATTGGAGCAGAGTTAGGAAATTTAGTCTCTTGAGTCTGCTTTGCCATTCCATCGTGGCTGATTTATTGTCCCTCTCAACCCCATTCTCCTGCCTTCTTTCCATTAACTTTGACATTCTGCATCATCAAGAACCTATCAACCTCCTCTGTAAATATACTCAATGACTTAGCCTCCACAGATTCACACCCTCTGGCTGAAGACATTTTTCCTGTTCCCTGTTCAGGATGGATGACCTCAATTCTGAGGCTGTGCTCTCTTGTCCTACACTCCCCACAACAGGAAACATCCTCTCCACATCCACTCTCTCTGGGCTTTTCAATATTCGATAGGTTTCAATGAGATTCTCCCCTCATTCTTCTAAACTCCAGTGAGTATAGGTCTGGAGACATCAAACATGCCTCAAAATGTTAACCCTTTCATTCCTAACATCAATCTTGTGAACCACTTCTGGGTCCTCTCCAATGGTAGTACACCTTTTGTATAGTCTAAAGTGTAGTCTGACCAATGTCTTATAAAACCTCAGCATTACATCCTTGCTTTTACATTATTGTCCTTTTGAAATGAATTCTAACATTGCATTTGCCTTCCTTACCACCGACTCAACTTGCAAGTTAACCTCTGGGGAATCCTGCAGGAGGATTCCCAAGTCACTGAGTTTTCAATTTCCTCCCCATTTAATAAATAGTCCATGCTTTTATTCCTTCTGCCAATGTGCATGACCGTGCGCTTCCCTACATTATATTCCATCTGCAACTTCTTTGCCCATTCACCTAATCTGTCCAACTCCTTCTACAGCAACCACTCCCCCCACCTCGCTTCCTCAACACTACCTCTTCCACCAATCTTTGTATCGTCCATAAAACTATCAATTCCTTCATCCAAATCGTTGACATGTAACAAGAAAAGAAGCGGTCGGTCCCAACATTGATCCCTGCAACACTCCACTGGTCACTGGCAGCCAACCAGAAAAGGCCCCCCTTATTCTCGCTCTTTGCCTCCTGCCAATTAGCCAATCTTCTGTCCATGCTCATACCTTTCCTGTAATACCATGGTGTATCCAGAGAGCCGTGCTTGTCATGAGACAGCACTGCCCTCACCTGGTTGGAAGTCACACCACCTGCCCGTCAACATTTCGCCCCCCCAACTAATCAATGCACACTTAACCATTGGCCACATTAATTGGATTAACCTGTTACGAAGGATGAACAGCTCTGATGGGCAGAAGGGTGCAAGGTTGCCCATGTCCCCCTCCCCTGGGAGAATTACAAACGGTTGCTGTTGCCAGGCTGCTAATGAGAGAGAAAGAGATGGAATAAAAACATACTGGGACTGGAACATTTGCTTCAGACAAGGGCGAGATAACACCAAGGGAGAGAGACGATGTTATGACTCCTGTAAGACTCACGGCTCCAGAGAGGGCTGTTTACTCGGTACTATTCTGTTCATTAAAATTCCGCAATGGAGAGCCGGAGTGGGCTGGTTTGATGGGCTAAGCCATTCAAATCTGATTGACATCTGAGACCCCGTGAGTAGGGATAAAAAGTGAGGTCTGGGGAGACACCCCTCAGACGCACCAAGAGACTCACTAGTGAGCACTGTTTAAGTGTTGGAACCCACGAGAAAAGTGTGGGGCATCGGAGACCGAACAAAGAATCGGTCAATTTTAACTCACAGTGTTTATAGCGAGGCCGGTGGGGGCTTGTGTGTGTGTCCACCCTTGCCTGGGTGACGAGTCCACCATAGAAGAACGGTCTAGCTAAAGGACAGAGGGGACATACCTGAATGGCCACAACAACACATCGACGAATCAAGATCATAAAGGAAGGTTTGACTGGCTGTCACCGTTTGATCTCTCTCTCTCTCTGTCTCTCTCCAACAATTACAACACATCGACCAACAACTACCTCAGCCTGTATGAACTGGACTGAACTTTATATTCACATATGACAATTCATTATCCCCTAGACATCGATAGAGTTTGTTTATTATTGATTATTATTATACCCACACTTTTAGGTTTAGTATTGCTAACGTGTATTATCTGTATATTTGCATTGTTAATATTGATTTGTATATTTTACTAATAAACACTGTTTTGAAAATAGTACCAGACTCCAACGGACACTTCTACCTTTGCTGGTAAGACACCCAGTTATGGGGTACATAACAAACCCATCTAGCACCAAGCTGTTGGCCCCCAGTTGATCACCTGGGCTGGACTCTCCAGCACCCTGACCTATAAAGGGTGCTAAATGTGTCTCGCTCTCTTTTTTTGCCATCCCTGAGGGACCACCCTGCTTCACTCCAGGCTGAAGGCTGCAGAACAGCGCTGGAGACACATGGTAAAGTGTGCATTGAGTAGGGTTGTAGGAGTGTTTATTGTTGTCCCTTCAGCAAAGAGCCGTGCCTGCCCATTGACAAGGTGAGCAGATATTGTAGTTACTTTTCTCTTGCTTGTATATGTAACTGTACTCTGTCCCCACACTGTTTTCCCGTGTATTGTACTGCAGACCCAACTTTTCCCACGCTTGTCTATATAACCAGATAACAATTACAGCATGGAAACAGGCCATCTCAGCCCTTCTAGTCCGTGCAGAACGCTTACTCTCACCTAGTCCCACTGGCCCGCACTCAGCCCATAACCCTCCATTCCTTTCCTGTCCATATACCTATCCAATTTTGCTTTAAATGACAATATCGAACCTGCCTCTACCACTTCTACTGGAAGTTCATTCCACAAAGCTACCACTCGCTGAGTACAGAAATTCCCCCTCATGTTCCCCTTAAACTTTTGCCCCCTAACTTTCAACTCATGTCCTCTTGTTTGAATCTCCCCTACTCTCAATGGAAAAAGCCTATCCACGTCAACTCCATCTATCCCCCTCATAATTTTAAATACCTCTATCAAATCCCCCCTCAACCTTCTACGCTCCAAAGAATAAAGACCTAACTTGTTCAATCTTTCCCTGTAACTTAGGTGCTGAAGCCCAGGTAACATTCTAGTAAATCTTTTCTGTACTCTCTCTATTTTGTTGACATCCTTCCTATAATTCGGTGACCAGAACTGTACACAATACTCCAAATTCAGCCTTACCAATGCCTTGTACAATTTTAACGTTACATCCCAACCTTTATACTCAATGCTCTGATTTATAAAGGCCAACATACCAAAAGCTTTCTTCACCTCCCTATCCACATGAGATTCCACCTTCAGGGAACTATGCACCATTATTCCTAGATCACTCTGTTCTACTGCATTCTTCAATGCCCTACCATTTACCACGTATGTCCTATTTGGATTATTCCTACCAAAATGTAGCACCTCACACTTATCAGCATTAAACTCCATCTGCCATCGCTCAGCCCACTCTTTTAACTGGCCTAAATCTTTCTGCAAACTTTGAAAACCTACTTCATTTTTCCACAACGTCACCTACCTTAGTATCATCTGCATACTTACTAATCAAATTTACCACCCCATCATCCAGATCATTAATGTATATGACAAACAACATTGGACCCAGTACAGATCCTTGAGGCACACCACTAGTCACCGGCCTCCAACCTGACAAACAGTTATCCACCACTACTCTCTGGCATCTCCCATCCAGCCACTGTTGAATCCATTTTACAACTTCAATATTAATACCTAATGATTGAACCTTCCTAACTAACCTTCCATGCCTTACTGAAGTCCATATAGACAACATCCACTGCTTTACCCTCATCAACTTTTCTCGTAACCTCTTCAAAAAATTCAATAAGATTTGTTAAACATGACCTTCCACGCACAAATCCATCTTGACTGTTCATAATCAGACCCTGTCTATTTAGATAATTATATATACCATCTCTAAGAATACTTTCCATCAATTTACCCACCACTGACGTCAAACTGACAGGCCTTTAATTGCTGGGTTTACTCTTAGAACCCTTTTTAAACAATGGAACCATGAGCAATATGCCAATCCTTCGGCACCATCCCAGTTTCTAATGACATTTGAAATATTTCTGTCAGAGCCCCTGCTATTTCTACACTAACCTCCCTCAAGGTCCTAGGGAATATCCTGTCAGGACCTGGAGATTTATCCACTTTTATATTTCTTAAAACCACCAGTACTTCCTCCTCTTTAATTGTCATAGTTTCCATAACTTCCCTACTTGTTTCCCTTACCTTACACAATTCAATATCATTCTCCTTAGTGAATACTGAAGAAAAGAAATTGTTCAAAATCTCCCCCATCTTTTTCGGCTCCACACATATCTGTCCACTCTGATTCTCTAAGGGACCAATTTTATCCCTCACTGTCCTTTTGCTATTAATATAACTGTTGAAATCCTTCGGATTTATTTTCACCTTACTTGCCAAAGTAACCTTGTATCTTCTTTTAGCTTTTCTAATTTCTTTCTTAAGATTCTTTTTACATTCTTTATATTCCTTGAGTACCTCATTTACTCCATGCTGCCTATATTTATTGTAGATATCTTCTCTTCTTCCTAACCAAGTTTTCAATATCCCTTGAAAACCATGACTCTCTCAAACTTTTAACCTTTCCTTTCAACCGAACAGGAACATAAAGATTCTGTACCCTCAAAATTTCACCTTTAAATGACCTCCATTTCTCTATTACATCCTTCCCATAAAACAAATTGTCCCAATCCACTCCTTCTAAATCCTTTTGCATCACCTCAAAGTTAGCCTTTTTATCCAATCAAAAATCTCAATCCTGGGTCCAGTCCTATCCTTCTCCATAATTATATTCAAACTAATGGTATTGTGATCACTGGACCCGAAGTGCTCCCCAACACATACATCCATCACCTGACCTATCTCATTCCCTAACAGAAGATCCAACACTGCCCCTTCTCTAGTTGGTACCTCTATGTATTGCTGCAAAGAACAATCCTGCACACATTTTACAAACTCCAACCCATCCATCCCTTTTACAGTATGGGCTTCCCAGTCTATGAGTGGAAAATTAAAATCTCCAACAATCACAACCCTGTGCTTACTACAAATATCTGCTATCTCCTTGCAAATTTACTCCTCCAATTCTCGCTCCCCAATTAGGTGGTCTATAATACATCACTAAAAGTGTTACTACACCTTTCCCATTCCTCAATTCCACCCAAATAGACTCCCTAGACGAGCCCTCTAATCTATCCTGCCAGAGCACCGCTTAATATTTTTTCTGACAAGCAACGCAACACCTCCCCCTGTATCCAGAGATACTGGCCACGTGACAGATGCACTGCCACCTGGCTGGTCGGAGGACACACCACACACCAATCAACATTTGGTCCCTCCCAAATAATCAATGCCCACCTAAATTATTGGTCACCTTCATTGGATTATCTTGCCCAGCCCCATGCTATAAAAGGTGAGACATGTGCCTGGCTCGGTCTCTCTTACAGACTACCTCATTGGAGGTAAGTGCATTGATTTACGTTTGGGAAGGTCTATCGTTTGTCCTGGTAAGGGAGCCACAGCTCTCCAAGGTCAAAGGGGATAGCTGTCGTAGTGCTTTTCCCTTGTTCTTTGTATGTGTAACTGTACCCTGTCCCCACACTGCTTTCTGTATATTGTAGTTGCTTGTGTTGACCCGACTTCCCCTTGTAAATAAATTCCTTATTATTAAAACTGTGTGTGTCCAGGCCTCTGCTGTTGAGACTCAAAGAACCAGTTATTTTCCATCACAACACTCCCTCTTGTCCTTCCGATTCTATCACACCTGAAGCAACAAAATCTAGGAATATTTAGTTGCCAATCACACCCCTCCTGCAACCATGTTTCACTAATAGCTACAACATCATATTTCCAGGTATCAATCCATGCTCTAAGTTCATCCACCTTTCTTACAATGCTCCTAGCATTAAAAGAGATGCATTTAAGAAACTCTCCACCACTTTTCTCTCTGTTTATCTCTAACAGTACAAAGAACCTTACTGTCTTCTTTTTCTTCCATACATCTGTTCCTATACTCTGGTTCCCCTCCCCCCTCATATCTAGTTTAAATCCACTTGGCACCTAGCTCCCTAAACTCACCTTTCAGGACCTCCTCACTCTTCCTACCCACGTCATTGGTCCCTACATGGACAACGACATCTGGCTGCTCACCCTCCCTCTTCAGAATACTGAGAACTCGATCCGAGATATCGCGGACCCTGGCACCAGGGAGGCAACAGACCATCCGGGATTCTCGATCTCTTCCACAGAACCTCCTTCTGTCCCCCTAACTACTGAATTCCCTATCACTACTGCTCTCCTCTTTTCCCTCCTTCCCTTCTGAGCTGAGGGTCCAATCTTGGTGCCAGAGACGCAACCACTGCAACTTGTCCCTGGTAGGACGTCCCCACCAACAGTATCCAAAACGGTATACTTATTGTTGATGGGAATGGCCACAGGGGTGCTCTGCCCCCTGTCTATTCCCCTTCCCTCTCCTGACAGTCACCCAACTAGCTGTCTCCTAACTCTTAGGGGTGACTATCTCCCTGAAACTCCTGTCTATTTCTGCCTCTGCCTCCCAAATGATCTGAAGTTCATCCAGCTCCAGTTCCCTAACACGGTTTGTCAGGAGCTGCAGCTGGATGCACCTTTTGCAGGAGTAGTCATCAGGGACTTCCCACAGACTGCAAACGGAGCACTCAACTGCCCTAACTGCTGCCTCCATTACCTACTCCTAACCTAATTAGATTAATTAAAGGAGCTTACCCGGCCTTACCTCACCAGGATTGAAGCTCGGACTCAGCCTCTGCTCGCTTTTTAAATTCTCCCGCTGCCTCACGGGCCGACTTTCATGTGCTTGCGCAGTTGTGCCCTGTTCAAACCTCGCCTCTGCCTGTTCTTGCCAAAGCCGACCCACTCTGCCTCAGTCCACTCAGTCGATGGCCGCTGTATTTGGCGGTCTTTCTTTTTAAACTTTTGGCATGCTATGTCACGCGCCTGCACAGTCTAGCCTCTTTGCCGCGATCACTTTTAAAAAAAACAGCTTCTGTCCGAGCTTCTTTTACCTCTTCCCTCTCCGCCTCTTGCTGTGATTTAAATAATCGTTGAAAACTTCCTTTCCTTTTTAAACCTTTGGCGTGCGACATCACGCGCCTGCGCAGTCTAGCCTCTTTGCCGCGATCAGTTTAAAAAAAAACAGCCTCTCTCCAAGCTTCTTTTACCTCTTCCCTCTCCGCCTCTTGCTTGTGCGAATATTGTAGCCACTTGTGTTGTTCCCAAGCTTTTTCTCCCCTTGTCAATAAACTCCTTATTATTAACACCCTGTGTCCGGAGCTCTTGTCTTTGAGACCTAAAGAATCTTTCTCATTTGCATCACAATACATGGGCTGGGATCTTGTTACACTGTCTCATGTGCAGCACCTTCTCAAAGGCCTTCTGAAAACCCAAATAAACAACATGACTGAGAGAAGGGCAGGAACTGACAGCCCAGTGCTCCAGGGTTCAGATGCTACAGGCATGACAGAGGTACAGGTAGGCAAGGAGGGAGACTTGTGTTAGTGATGGAGTTAGTAACAAAGGTGCTTTGAGATGACATCGTTGGGCAATCATCAAGTCAGGTCAGGTGGGTAGAAGTTGGAACTAGAAGGGGAAAGTCACTCTCGTGGGACTGTATTACAGACCCTCCCCCCCCAATAGTCAGCTGGAACTTCAGGATCAGGTTTGCATAGGAATTGCTCAGAATAACAGGGTTGTACTAGTTGCTGATTTTAATTTCCCCAGCACTGACTGAGTCGCCCAAAATGTTAGTCTGGATGATGTCGAGTTTGTGAAAGGTGTCCAGGGAAGTTTCCTGAGTAAAGAAAAGAGAATCTGTGTCCCAAGGCTACAATACTGGACCCCGTCTGCGGATCACAGAGCAGTACAACACAGTACAGTCCCTTCAGCCCACAATGTTGTGCTGACCTTTTAACCTACATCAGGATTAATCTTACCCTTCCCTCTCACATAGCCCTCCATCGTTGTATCATCCATGTGCCTATCTTGAATCAATGATTCTGCCTCTATCACCACCCCGGCAGAGTATCCGACAACCCTGCCACTGGCAGAGTATCTAATGTACCCACCATTCTCTGTGCAAAAAAACTTACCTCTGACACCCCCCATACTTTCCTCCTGTCACCATTTCTGCCCTGAGAAAAGGTCTCTGATTCAATCAATGTCTCTTACTATCTTGTGCACCTGTGGAAAGTCACCTCTCATCCCCGTTCACTCCAGAAAGAAAAGCCCCATCTTGCTCAAACTACACTCATATGACATGCTCTCTAATCCAGGCAGAATCCTGGTACATCTTCTCGACATCCTCTCGAAAGCTTCCGCATCCTGCCTGCAATGAGGTGACCAGAACTGAACGAGGCAGGGTAAGTCACTAAATTGACCGTTACAGAGTAGTTTGGCTCCAGTGAGCATACTTTTATTAGTTTTAAGAAAGTGTTAGAAAAGGGTGAGACTGTTTGAAGTGAAAGGAATGAATGGCAAGAGCAAGATATCAAGAGTCCAGGTGTGACATGTTCCCGTCAGGATTAAGGATAAACCAGGCACATTTAGGGAAATCCTGGCTGATGGTGGATATTGGGCATGGGAGATCAGGGAAGACTGAATCCCTTGTGACGATAAAAAATATTGACAATACTCTGAATAGGGAAATCAGTAGGGAAAGTGTGTATAATATGGATGTAGCAGTTGGAACTAAAGGAGTAAAAGAGGAGCCGTTGAGAAAGTAGGTCCCCATATAGATCAGCGGTGCCGCCTACATCTTGACCCGCAGGAAATGGGTTGGATTATGAGAGAATATATGAAGAAAAATCATGGATGCCCTTGAGGAAAATCTTGCCTGACAAATCCATTGGAATTCCTTGAAGAAATAAGCTGGACAGATAAAGGAGAGTTGATTGATATTGTGCACGTGGATTTTCAGAAGGCCTTTAACAAGGTGCCACAAGTGAAGCTATGAGCCCACTGTATTACAGGGATGATTCTGGCATGGATAAAGCATTGGCTGACTGTCAGGAGGCAAAGACTGGGAATAAAGGGAGCCATTTCTGCTCGGCTGCCAGTGACCAGTGGTGTTCCATGGGGGTCTGTGC
Organism: Hypanus sabinus; assembly: GCF_030144855.1. Lineage (NCBI taxonomy): Eukaryota > Metazoa > Chordata > Chondrichthyes > Myliobatiformes > Dasyatidae > Hypanus > Hypanus sabinus. The sequence continues at coordinate 226,854 of NW_026780853.1, forward strand.
TGGGACTGATTTTTTTTATGTTATATGTCAATGACTTGGATGAAGGAATTGATGGCTTGATGGCGATATTTGCAGACAATACAAAGATAGGTGGAGGGGCAGGTAGCTTTGAGGAAGTAGAGAGGCTAGAGAAGGACTTAGATTAGGAGAATGGACAAAGAAGTGGCAGATGGAATTGTGTTGGAAATTGTATGGTCATGCACTTTGGTAGATGAAATAAAAGATTAGACTATTTTCGGAATGGAGAGAAAATTCAAACATCTGAAATGCAAAGGGACATGGGAGTCCTCATGCAGAATTCCTGAAAGGTTGTTAATTTGTGGATTGAGTCGGTCGCGAGGAAAACAATTGTGATGTTAGCATTCATTTCAAGAGGACTAGGCTTCACTTAGAGAATTGAGAGCAGCTTTCAACCCCTTATAAAACATAGAACAGAACAACACGAGAACAGGCCAGTCGGCCCACATTGTTGTGCTGGACGAGCTAAAAAGCAAATCGAAAACATCCAAACAGTCATCACTCCTACCCACTCCATGTGCATATCCCTCCATCCTTCTCACATCCACATACCTATCCAAATGTCTCAACAGCCTCTCGTGTATTTGCCCCTGCCACCAGGCATCCACCGCACTCTGAGTAAAAACCTTACCCCTCACATTCCCCCTTGAACCTACCCCCTCTCACCTTCAACGCACACCGTCTGGTATTAGACATTTCAACCCTGGGACACAAACACTCTGTCTATATCTACACCTCTCATAATCTTATAAACCTCTGTCAAATCTCCCCTCAGCCTCCAGTGCTCCAAAGAAAACAAACCAAGTTTATCCTGCCTCTTCTGATAGCACATGCCCTCTAAACCAGGCAGCATCCTGGTAAACCTCTTCTGCATCCTCAACATCCTTCCGACAGTGGGGCAACTGGAACTGTGTGCGATACTCAAGATGTGGCTGAACCAAAGTTTTATCAAGTTTCAACATAACAACCTGACTTTTCAACCCAATGCCTTGACTAATAAAAGCAAGCATTCCGTAAGCCTTCTTATCCGCCTTAACTAAGAAGTGATGTGCTGGAGAGGGTTCAAAGAAGGCTCACGAAAATTATTCTGGGGTTGAAAGGCTTTTCGTATGAGAAGTGTTTGATAGACTGGAATTCAGAAGAATAAGGGGTAACTCACTGAAAGCTATTGAACGCTGAAAGGCCTCGATTTACTGGACGTAGAGAGGATAAGACTAAGACCAGAGGACACAGCCTTGGAATGAAGGTGCATCCTTTTAGAATGGAAATAAGGAGGAATTTCTTTAGCCACGAGAGTGGTGAATCTGTGGAATCTGTTGCCGCAGGGTTTATTTAAGACAGAGATTGATAGATTCTTGATTAGTCAGGGCATGAAGGAATATTGGAAGAAGGCAGGAGATTGGGGCTAAAGAGGGGAAATGGATCATCCATGATGAAATGGTGGAACAGACTTAATGGGCCAAATGGCCTAATTCTGCTCCTGTATTTTATGGTCTTATTTACAGTATACAAGTCATTGTTGAGGCAGCACTTAAAGTACCATATACAGTTACAGGGTGACCACAACAGGAAAGATGTGATTAAACTGAGAAGAGTGAGAAAAGATTTACAAGGGTTGTGCCAGGATGAGTGTCTTATGGAGGGTGGTTAGACAGGCTGACTCTTCCTTGGAATTTAGGAAATTTGGCAGGGGGATCAATTTTAATCCTTAAAATGATGTGAGGTAAACATAAGGATCTTTAGCCAAGGGTAGAGGAATCCAAAACTAGAGACATAGATTTAGGGTGAGAGGAGAAGATTGAAAAGGGATTAGAGGGGACACACAGTGGTGAGTATATGGAAGAAGCTGCCAGAGCAAGTTGCTGAGGCAGGTACAATGGGACCACTCTAACACTCGGATAGATACATGGAAAGGTGAGGCTTGGAGGAATATGGGCTGAACTCAGGAAATTGAGTCTAACTGGTGCATAGCATGGCCGGCATATAAGGGCTTGTATCAGTCCTGTATTACTGTACGAGACAACCAGAGAATCTGCTCTCCCAAACTAAGGGACTCCCACAGTATCCCCTCCACCTAAACACCGGGGGAAGAAAGGGGAGGGCAAGTGGAACCCACATTGGGAGAAATCAGCTTCCCCACAAATCTCAGATTTCCCCTTAAATCTGGGAAATAATACCCACTGCATCCCACAAACAATGGACTCACCTTCAGGGACTCACTCTTCACCTCATGTTCCTGATATTTATTTATTATTGTTATTGGTTCCTCTTTTTACATTTGCACAGTTTGTTGAGTTCTGCACTCTGGTTGATCACCCTAGTTGGGCAGACTTTCACTGATTCTGTTATTATCCCATAGATTTATTGAGTATGCCCGCAAGAAAACAAACCTCCCATTTTTCTATTGATATATTATATTGGAGTTCTTTTTCCCATTCTTGTTTAATTCTACCTGATATTTCTGGTTGTATCTTTGCAATCATATTATAAATGAAAGCCACTAATCCTTTCTGATATGGATTTAAAGTAAAAATCAAACCTAAAAAGTCTATTGAAGTTGAATTAGGAAAGGATGGTAGAATTTTATGTAAAAAATTTCTAATTTGTAGATATCTAAAAAAGTTAGATTTAGGTAACTCAAATTTGTTGGAAGGTTGATCAAAAGACATCAGACTACCTTCAAAAAAGAGATCACGAAAACATTTTATACCTTTCCTTTTCCATATGCTAAAAGCTTGCTCTGTCAAAGAAGGTTTGAAAAAAAAATTAAGTAAAATAGGGCTATCAAGAAAAAAGTTTTTCAGAGTAAAAAATTTACGAAATTGAAACCAAATTCGTAATGTATGTTTGACAACAGGGTTGGATATCTGTTTATTAAATTTAACTAAATCGGCAGAAAGAGAAGAACCCAAAATGGAAAATAAAGAATATCCCTGTGCCTCATTGCATTCTAAATTTACCCACTGTGGGTACAATGGTGAATCTAAATCTAATTTCCAATAAATTAAGTTACGAATATTATTCGCCCAATAATAAAATCTAAAGTTAGGTAAGGCTAAACCACCATCTTTTTTGGATTTCTGTAATTGTCTTTTGCTTAGCCTAGGATTTTTATTTTGCCACACAAATGAAGAAATTTTTGAGTCAATGTTATCAAAAAAAGATTTAGGAATAAAAATTGGTAAAGCTTGAAATAAATATAAAAATTTCAGTAGAATCATCATTTTAATAGCATTAATCCGACCAACTAATGATAAGGATAAGGGAGACCATCTTGTAGTAAGTTGTTGAATTTGATGAAGCATAGGTAAAAAATAAATCTTTATATTTCTTGGTAATTTTTATACCTAAATAGATAAAGTTATCATTAACAACTTTAAATGGTATTCTTTCATCCAATAAAGTTTGTGCGTTTAAAGGGAATAAATCACTCTTATCCAAGTTTAGTTTATAACCAGAAAAACTACCAAATTGAGCCAACAAAGATAAAATAGCGGGAATAGACCTATATAACCATATAACCATATAACAATCACAGCACGGAAACAGGCCATCTTGGCCCTCCTAGTCCGTGCCGAACCCTTAATCTCACCTAGTCCCACCTACCCGCACTCAGCCCATAACCCTCCACTCCTTTCCTGTCCATATACCTATCCAATTTTACCTTAAATGACACAACTGAATTGGCCTCTACTACTTCTACAGGAAGCTCATTCCACACAGCTATCACTCTTTGAGTAAAGAAATACCCCCTCGTGTTTCCCTTAAACTTCTGCCCCCTAACTCTCAAATCATGTCCTCTAGTTTGAATCTCCCCTACTCTCAATGGAAACAGCCTGTTCACATCAACTCTATCTATCCCTCTCAAAATTTTAAATACCTCAATCAAATCCCCCCTCAACCTTCTATGCTCCAATGAATAGAGACCTAACTTGTTCAACCTTTCTCTGTAACTTAAGTGCTGAAACCCAGGTAACATCCTAGTAAATCGTCTCTGCACTCTCTCTAATTTATTGATATCTTTCCTATAATTCGGTGACCAGAACTGCACACAATATTCCAAATTTGGCCTTACCAATGCCTTGTACAACTTTACCTGCCAGGATCAGAAATATATAACAACAAGTCATCAGCATAAAGTGATAACTTGTATAATTTCTCATTACGAGTAATACCAAAGATATCAGGAGATTCACGAATCGCAATGGCTAAAGGTTCTAATGCAATATTAAACAATAAAGGACTTAAGGGACAACCTTGTCTCGTACCACGAGATAATTGAAAAAAAGAGGATCAAATGGTTAATTCTTCTTCTATATGTGCTAAACATGCTTTAATACAATTTAAAGTTGTACATAGAGCTCATATGTCTAAAGATAAACTTGCTCGATTCTACTCTCATATTAACCCTCAATGTGACAGATGTCATTCAGATGTGGCTACATTGACCCACATGTTTTGGTCATGTCCCACCTTATATAACTATTGGAAGGACATATTTGCTACCATTTCCTCAATTTGGAATATCGATTTACAACCTCATTTTATTACTGCAATTTTTGGTATACCAAATGAGGATGGTATTCAGTTTTCCCCTTCAATTAGACGAGTGATTGCTTTTGTAACATTAACGGCCAGAAGGTCCATATTACAAAATTGGAAAGAAGTAAATCCTCCTACCACGTCTCAGTGGCTCTTTCAAACTATTTCTTGTTTGAGCTTGGAAAAAATTAGAAGCACTATTTTTGACTCATCAGTTAAATTTGAAGAAACTTGGGGACCGTTCATTCGACATTTTTATATGAATTAATTTGACCTCTTCCAGACCTTCTCTCTATTTAATCTTGTTCTGGTATGGAGTTCCGGAGTTTTTGGCACTATCATATACAAATAAACTGTTATTATTGCCCATGTTAGTTTAGTTTAGTATTTTTCTTTCAATATATATTTTTATTGTTTGTATTTTCACAATTTTTTCTTTTTCTTTTGTCGATTATTCTTATTTTTTTCATATAATCATTATAGGCTTGATTGACAATGTACTATGTTTTTCTATTGATATTTTAATCGGATATTGTTGTCCTATTATTAATCTAATTTCAAGTCTATTGTATTTATAATCTATTCAGTACTATGTTATGTTTTTTTTTATATATATGAAATTCAATAAAAAGATTGAAAAAGAAAGAGAAAACAAATCTCAGGGGGTGACAGAGACGTACAGTACGTTGATCATAAATTTACTTTGAACTTTGAAACTCAGTGACGTCTGGGAACAGAGCAAGGATAAATGGGGAAGGGTAAACTTTGTAAATGTGGAGCGGTGACGGGGAGTTGGGGAGATTAATCCCGGGAATGAAAGGATTAACACGAGGAGTGTTTGAGGTCTCTGGGCTGGAGTTCAGAAGATGGGGGGGGGGGGGGGTGAAATCTCACTGATACTACCGGACAGTGAAAGGCCTGGATGGGGCGGATGTGTAAAGGGTTTCGATGTGAGTGAGGGACTCCCGGATCCAAGGATACACCTCTCAGGAAAGGAACGTCTCTCTGAAACTGAGATGAGGAGGGATTTCTTGAGCCGAAGGGTGGTGAGTTTTTTGCCACAGTTGGTGGTGGAGGCCAAGTCACTTGGTGTATTTATGACAGAGATCGATAGCTTCTTCATCAATAAGAGGGTTAGGGTTATGGAGAGAAAGCGTGAGAAAGGGGTTGAGGGGAGACGTGACGGGGTCAAAGGCCTAATTCTGCTCTTATCTCTTACGTTGGGCGGTGATGGAAAACAGAGAGTTGCCGGTGACTCAGGTGTCACCATTTCTGGGTTGAGTCATTCACCGTTTATCGGGAAGGGATAGTCACTGCTCATTGAACAGGAATGACCAAAGCCACATGAACCACAATCTCCAGCCTGGGAATAAATGTGGACTACATCTCTCACCTGACGGATGTAGACCTCTCGCTCCTCGGGGTTTCCCAGTTTGTTCTTCCCAATAATGAACACTTGGGCACTGTTGATCATCTCCTCACACTCGTTCTTTGACAGGAGCCCCTTCACTGGAAGATTGAGAAAAGTCCTCAGTCAGACCTTTGCCGGAGCAGGTCCAGAGGCAGCAAACCCCCAGTGTGAGGGTGGTGGTGGGGGTGAGGTTGGTGAAACAGGCTCATCGACTCCAGAGAATGCAAGACCACGACATCTGCACAAACCTCGGGTGAGGGAGAGGGGGTAGGGGATGGAGTGGACTGGGGAGGAGCTGGGGTAAGCTGACTTTGGCAGCGGGTGAACAGGGAGGTAGACTGTCCGGGTCTAATGCTGAGCATCAGTGACCCTCGGAGATGAGACGCACAGACTGTCAGAGAGGGACGGTGGAGTGGAGCGAGGTAGGTGTGGAATGAGGAGCTGTACACACCTGTACACAAAGGTGGGTCTGAGAGATTTACACAAACTACGTGAAGGGTTTAAGGAGGCCTCTCCCAACGCTGTGACTGTATTTGCTCCTGAATATCGCGGGTGGTGTCACAGGGTGTGACTGGGATCCAAACTGGACTGAAGACACCCCCACCCTCCCCTCTATCAAACAAGACCTGATACCTGAGCACGTCTCTTTCTCTGGGCCAGAGGACGGCTTCCGGCTGCTCCCTTTGGAATTCGGCGGATCTGGAAATTAAATGAAGAAATTAAAAGTGGTTGGCAGAGTCCAATCGTCAAATTCGGATGTCAGACTGGGACAGGAGGTGGGGGAGAGGGGTTAACTCAATGACCCTGACACACTCAGTCTCCCTCCACAGACTCTCCCTCCTGAGCATCAGTCATTGTCCTCAGCCCGAGTCAGAATGAAGTTCAGGGATTGAACAGGAAGAGGAAAATTCCCTTCGACAATCTCCTCCACTGACACCAGATCGTGTGGTGGACAAACCTAGCCCAGATTCTACAGTCATTGCTTCCTGGTTTCCCACGAGTTCAAACCTCTAAAGCCACACAGCCCACCTGTGCCATTCACTCCTCCCTCTTTGGTCAACCCTCTTCTTTCATAACACTTCCCATCCCTCATGCTTTACCATCCATCCCTCCTGTCTGAAACACAGAAATCCCTCCACTCAAATCTACCCCACAGACACAACTCGCCATTCATTCCATCTTTCTCCTGCTAGACACTCCATCCCTCCCTCTCCCAGACACGACCACACTGTCTCCTCAGTTCGTCTGCTACTCACCCAGTACATCCCACTTTCCTCTATTACTCTCTCCAACAACTGGGGTCCACCTTCCCTCTTCATCCCGTCACAGTTCCTGCCTCTCCTCTCTCAATCCTCACCAGTCTCTTCCCTCTGATCTGTCAGTCTTCCTCTCTGACCTCTCTCTGAACATCTCTTTGACAGTTACTCCATCACTCTCTGCTCAATCATCCCTTCTCACTCTGTCCACAAGCCACAGTTCCTCACACCCCCCCACCCGCAGTCCATCAGACCCAACCCGAACCCTGATGAAGGTCCCGGCCTGAAACGTCGACTGTTTACTCTTCCCCATAGATGCTGCCTGACCTGCTGTTCCTCCAGCATTTTGAGTGTGTTGCCCCGATCCTGAACCTATTCATCACCCCTCGATACAACATTTTCACAAAGACTCATCAAACCACCACCATTCTCCGATGCCCAAGTCCCCCAATACCCTCTGATGCCCAAACACGTCAAATACCACCCAATAACCTGACGTATCATAGCCCTGCCCAATCTCTACACAACGTCCCATATTCAGCAGGCGTCCAGTGTATTCCCACCCTCTATCTGGGCTACGGTTCTCCAGACATCCATTCCGATCCCCACACAATGACCAGTCCCCAATCCCTTGGCCACCTCATCCCAACTCCACCCATCTGACCAGCCCAGTGTCAGCCAGTGATTCCCTGAACCTCACTGATCCCTGTCACATCCTCGCTGCCCTTCTTAAACAACGGAACAACATTTGCCACGTTCCAGGCACCAGTGGAGAGTGAAGAAACAAATATTCCCAGTGTTTCCTTCAATCATCCCCACCACTGATTCCTGATCTTCACTGTCCAGCTGTGGATCTGTGAATCTTCAGCATCACCATCTTCTTCCATCTCTTCCCCCCTTCTCATCCCTCATTCTCCCTTCCAGTCTGCATTTCCCCTCCACTCAGCCCTCTCTCCCACCCACTTTCCCATACATTTCTCCCACTTCCATCTCTCCAGTAACCATTCTTCCACCCCTCCCCTCCCTGTCACATTCCCCTCTATTTCATTGTTTGCACTCCCTCCTGCCCTCCCCTTCCTTCCCAACTATCCCTCTTTCCCTTCCAGTCACCAGTGGCTAATGACGAAGCAAATGCCCCCACAAGGGCTTCTGATTATTTCTTCCCCACCCTGCTACAAAGTCCAGGCCTGGCCCCTGGGGATTTATCCAAGTCAATGTGCTCTGAGGCTGCAAATACACTGGCCTACTGGACCAGGCTCCAGACAAGGAAACGTGAACCCTTTCCTGAGGCCGTGAACGCTACTCTAATCAGAAGCAGGGTTTGAACTGACCCCATCGTTTACATCCACTGTACCGCACATCTAACAAGTGAACCAGGCTGGGAAACAGCATCTTCCCCCAGGGCTGTTAGACCTTTTAACACCCCACTGCCATCCAGCACACATGTACACCCTGTCTAAATGCATTGCACCCCCAAACCCCCATAATCCCTAATTCACAGATACATTCTCATCCTGCACAGGTCACTTTTCATCTCTAACACATTGATATTGCTGTTTGTTCTAATATCACAGTGTCAGGAACAATATAGTGTTTTACATAAACATTCACCTCTCTGCCTTCAGGACATGAAACTCAGGGTCAGAGCAGGATCATAAATGTGTGTACTGTGTATGGATATAGAGGACTGGGCAGAGGAATTTGGCACAGACATATATCTCGGGTGCCCAAGAATTTTACAAAGTGCTGTATTTGTCAATGACAGGCAGAGAGTGAGTTTGCATATCTGGCCGGAGAAAAGGATGGTGGGGCTGGAGCGCTATGGTAGAGGTGTGGGACAGGTGGCACAGAAGGAGTGTTGAGGTGGGTGAGGGTGAAGACATACCCAGCCCTGAAACACCAGGGAAGAGCCTGTTTCCTGAATCAGGTTTATCATCACTCACATATGTCATGAAATTTTCTTTTTTTTGCGGCAGTACACTGCAATACCTAAAACTGCATCATTAAAACTACTGCAGAACCATGTTGTGCTCGTTGACCCCACAGGAATGATGTTTCATTTCACTATATCAATGTGCATGGTTGAACGTCAATACATTTGGGACTTGAATCAGCTCATGAGAGCTTCCAGGTTACAAAGTTCTGGAATGACACATTTCACAAGACTTGGTACCTGAGGCTGTATCTCGAGCTGGGACTGAAGAAGTTTCCTGGGAAAAATCTCCAGTGGATGACCTTCCAGACTGTTTCCCTGTGGAAGTCCCAGGACCTGGAATAAAGGAATGGAGAAACAGGAGAGTGGAAACACAGAAACAGATCATCAGGCAAGACATGAGTCTGAGGGAAAGGGGACGGGGAGTGTGAAGAAACGAACGTTATCTGTCTCCCTTCACTGACTCTCCCTCCCAAACCACCATGACTCCAGGTCTCTCTCCTCAGACAGAGACAGGATGAAGTTCTGCGACCAAACATGGCAATGAGGATTCTCTTCAGGGAACTAACTCTACTACCGATTCCTGAGCTGGCAGACTCTTCTAGGCTGGTGGTCAAATCTGGATTTGCTTCTCTTCTTCAACCTCTCCACTCCTCCTTACTCATTTGTCCTCACCGACAATGCCAAAGCCCACCAAACCCAACCCCAATCCTAACCCTTTTCATCATGCCATGAGACAATCTATACACAAAGATAAACTTTACTTCAAACTTTCACCATTCTCTGCTGCCAAGTCCAACAAAGCACTCTAATGCAACAACTCTTCAAAAACTCACTGATCACTGACGCAGTGCTCGTAGTGCCAGTAACAATCCAGAGTTTTACATAAACATGCACCTCATACTTCACGTCAACCTCTCTACCTTCAGGCCATGAAACTCAGGGACTTGGACAAATACTACTTTTCAGCATCATAAATCTGTGTGCTGTGTCTGGCTGTACAATTCTGTGCAAAAATCTTGGGCACATTACATAGACTTTTGCACAGTATGGGAGCAAAGGATATTGTGAGTGGAGAGGGTGGGGAGCTGTGGGACAGGTGGCTGAGAAAGAGCGCTAGTGAGGGAAGTGGGGGGTGGTTAGAGTGGCTGAAGACACACCTAGCCCTGAAGCACTAGGATAACTAGCATAACTAGATTTCATAAATTGTTTTATTTGTCATTACACAATGTCTCTCTGGTGCTTGAAGCTCCCTCCCCTCTTTCTCAACCAAGATTTCTGTCTCACTGCCTACCCTTCCCATTCTCAGTCCACAATGGAGACCCATCTCAGAGTCAAGCTTGTCATGGCTCACAAATGTCATGAAATTTGATATTTTTCCTGTGACATTTTTCCTGCATGACATTAAAATTTCTGTCCATTGCATCTTGGCCCCAGAGGAATGACGTTGCGTTTAGGTATTTCATGAGCTTGCTTGAACAATAATAAACTTGAAATTGAATTGGCTGATGGGAGCTTCCAGTTTACAGATTTACTGAATGACACACCGGCACGAAATTTGTTACCTGTGGTTGTGTCTCCTGCTGGGGAAAAATCTCTGGTGGGCGACCCTTCAGACTGTTCCCCTGTGGAAGTTCCAGAATCTGGAATGAAAGAATGGAGAAACAAGAGAGTGGAAACACTGGAACAGATCATTAGGCAAGACCTGAGTCTGAGGGAAAGGGGACGGGGAGTGTGAAGAAACAAACATTCTCTCTCTCAATGTATTCAAACCCATATCCCACTTGACTGACAGCTCCTTCTACACTCACAGTCCCCTCTGAGTGAAGAAGTTGACTCTCAGGTTCTTCCTGAACTACTTCATCTTTCACCCTTAACCCATAACTTCTAAATTCTGCACACACACAATGTCAGTGGAAAAACCCAGCTTGTATTTACACTATTGATATCCCTCATCATTTTATATACTTCCATCCAATCTCACTTCATTCTCATTCACTCCAGGGAATGAGGTCCCAGCCTATTGAACTTTTCCCAGTAACACAGGTCCTCATGCCTGACAATATCCGTGTAAATTTTCTCTGCACTCTTTTCAATCTTAATTGATATCTTTCCTGTAGGTACGTGACCAGAACTTTACACAATATTCCAAATTCAGCCTCACCAATGTCCTATACAATTTCAACATAACATCACAACTCCTATACTCAATACTTTGATTTACGAAGACCAAACTCCCAAAAGCTCTCTTCACGACCCTATCTAACTGTGATGCCAATTTCAAGCAATTATGAATCTCTATTCCCAGCTTGAACAAGGAGAGTAACATTCCCTTCAACAATCTCCTCCACTGACACCAGATCGTGTGGTGGACAAACCCAGCCCAGGTTCCCCAGTCATTGCTTCCTGGGTTCCCACGAGATTAGTACGTATGTTAACCAGTCAGAGAACTGTCATGTGGGGGAACGGCACTGGGGATATTGGAGGCAACAACACAGGCAAAAACCATCGACCAGCATCAAAGAGGTCAAACCTCTGACCTCACAGTCCGCCCCATGCCATTCACACCTCCCTCTTTAGCCAAAGCTCTTCTTTCATCTCACATCCCATCCCTCACTCTTTACCATCCACCCCTCCTATCCAAGACACTGAAATCCCTCCCCTCAACTCTCTCCCACCCCACACACAACCCTTGCCATTCACTCCATCTTTCTCCTAGACACTCCATCCCTCTGCTTCCCCCCCAACCAAGTCACCACCACAGTGTCTCCCCAGTCCATCTGCTACTCACCTAATACTTCCCACTTTCCTCAATTACTCTGTCCAACAACTGGGGTCCACCATCCCTCCATCTTCCCTCTCCATCCCGTCACAGTTCCTGCCTCTCCTCTCTCATTCTTCACCAGTCTCTTCCCTCCAATCTGTCAGTCTTCCTCTCTGACCTCTCAGAACATCTCTTTGACAGTTACTCCATCACTCTCTGCTCAATCATCCCTTCTCACTCTGTCCACAAGCCACAGTCCCTCACAACCCAACGCAATCCTGACACTATTCATCACTCCATGATACACATGATACACATGATACAACCTTTTCACAAAGACCCATCGAACCTCCACTATTCTCTGATGCTCCAGCCTCCCAATGCCCTCTGATGCTCCAACACTTCAAATACCACCCAACAGCCTGACGCACCATAGCTCTGCCCAACCTCCACATAACGTCCAATGTTCAGGTGTCCAGTGTATTCCCACCCTCCAGCTGGCTATAATTCTCCAGGCATCTCCTCTGATCCCAACATGATGACCGGTTTCCATTCCCTCAGCCATTCCATCCCAATTCCACCCATTTGATCAGCCTAGTGTTAGCCAGTGATCCCCCGAACCCCGCTTATCTGTCACATCCTCACGTAAGAACTTAAGAAATAGGAGCAGGAGTCGGCCATCTGGCCTGTCGAGCTTGCTCCACCATTCAATAAGATCATGGCTGATCTGGCCATGGACTCATCTCCGACCTGCCTTTTCCCCATCACCCTTAATTCCCCTCCGATGCAAAAATCTATCCAACCTTGTCTTAAATATATTTACTGAGGTAGCCTCCACTGCTTCATTGGGTAGAGAATTCCACAGATTCACCACTCTCTGGGAAAAGCAGTTCCTCCTCATCTCCGTCCATAATCTACTCAACTAAATCTTGAGGCTGTGTCCCTGGTTCTAGTCCCACCTGTCAGTGGAAACAACTTTTCTACCTCTATCTTATCTATCCCTTTCATAATTTTATGTGTTTCTATAAGATCTCTCATTCTTCTGATTTCCAGTGAGTACAGTCCCAAGTGACTCAATCTCTCCTCATAGTCTAACCCCCTCATCTCTGGAATCAACCTGGTGAGCCTCCTCTGCACCACCTCCAAAGCCAGGACACCCATCCTCAAGTGAGGAGACCAGAACTGCGCACAGTACTCCAGGTGAGGCATCACCAGTACCCTGTACAGTCGCAGCATGACCGTCCTGCTCTTAAATTCAACCTCTCTAGCAATGAAGGTCAACAGTCCATTTGCCTTCCTGATAGTCTGCTGCCCCTGCAAACCAACCTCTTGTGATTCATGCACAAGCACTCCCAAATCCCTCCGCAAATCTCAATCCCAGCCTCTTGTGATTCATGCACAAGCACTCCCAAATCCCTCCGCAAATCTCAATCCCAGCCTCTTGTGATTCATGCACAAGCACTCCCAAATCCCTCCGCAAATCTCAATCCCAAATCTCAATCCCAAATCCCTCCGCAAATCTCAATCCCAAATCTCAATCCCAAATCCCTCCGCAAATCTCAATCCCAGCCTCTTGTGATTCATGCACAAGCACTCCCAAATCCCTCCGCAAATCTCAATCCCAAATCTCAATCCCAAATCCCTCCGCAAATCTCAATCCCAGCCTCTTGTGATTCATGCACAAGCACTCCCAAATCCCTCCGCAAATCTCAATCCCAAATCTCAATCCCAACCTCTTGTGATTCATGCACAAGCACTCTCAAATCTCAATCCCAAATCTCAATCCCAGCCTCTTGTGATTCATGCACAAGCACTCTCAAATCCCTCCGCAAAGCAGCACGCTGCAAATTTTTTACCATTTATATAATCTGCTCCTACATTCTTCCTTCCAAAGTGGATGGCCCTGCATTTACCAACATTGTATTCCAGCTTCCAGATCCTTTCCCACTCACTTAACCTATCTGTATCTCTCTGCAGACTCTCCGCATCTTCTGCACAATTTGCTTTTCCACTCAATTCAGTGTCATCAGTGTAGATACACTACACTCAGTCCCCTCTCCCAGACTGTTAATGTACGTTGTGAACAGTTGTGGGCTCAACACCGACCCCTGTGTCACACTACTCACCACTGATTGCCAACCAGAGTAACAGCCATGTATCTCAACTCTCTGCTTTCCATTCATTAACCAATCCTCTATCCATGCTCACACATCACCCCCAACTCTATGCATCCTTATCTCATGGATAAGTCATTAATGCAGCAGCTTATCGAACACCTTCTGGAAATCCAAGTCAATAGCGTCCATCTGTTCCCCTCTAACCACTGCACTCCCCCTTGCTGCCCTGCTTAAACAACGGAACAACATTCACCACATTTCAGGCACCAGTGGAGAGCGATGAAACAAATAAATCCACAGCGATCATCTAAAATGATCCCCATCACCAATCCTGATCTGCACTGTCCAGCTGTGGACCTGTGAAATCTTCAGCATCACCCTCATCTTCCCCATCCCCCCAACTCTATGGCACCCTCTCATATCCAATTCTCCCCTCCAACCTGCCTTTCCACTCCAATTAACCCTCCTTCCTGCCCACCTCTCCATTCACTCTCCCCATTTCCATCCCTCCACTCACCATACTCTCACCTGACACATTCTCCCCAATCTCTTTGTTCACACACTCTCCTGCCCTCCCCTACCTCTCCCTCCTTTCTTTCCCAATCACCACTGGCTAATGCCTCCTCAAGACTTCATGATTATTTCTACTCCAGTCTCAAGCCTGCACTCGGTCAAGCCTCTGGGCTTTTATGGGAGAGTGCGGAGATAATTAGTCAGAGTTACAGCGAAGTAGTTACCCCTAAGTTGCAGGAGGTGAGAGCTGGGTGACTGTCAGGAGAAATGGAAATCACCACAGAGCACCCCTCTGGCTATTCCCCTCAATAATTAATATGCAGTTTTGGATACTGTTGTGGGGGATGGCCTCCCAGGGGAATGCCATGGAGACTGGATTACTGGCATTGAACATGGGTCCGTCGTGGGGAAGGAAAAGAGGAGAACAAGGGAGTGGTACTGAATGGGGACTGTCAGGGGAATAGCCAGGAGATTCTGTGGACGTGAACAGACACCTGAATGGTATGTTGCCACCCGGGTTCCAGGGTTAGGGACATTTCAGATCGTATCCACAGCATTTCGGAGGGGGAGTGAGAGCAGCCAGATGTCTTGGAAGGAAAAGGAAAGAGATCCTGAAAAGAGAATTTACAGAGCTCAGCAGAAAGCTGAAGAGCAGGACCTCCAGGGTAGTAATTTCTGGATTGCTGCCTGCGCCACATGCCAGCGAGGGTACAAACAGGATGATTTGGCAGATAAATGTGTGGCTGAGAAGCTTGTGCAGGGGGCAGGGCTTCAGGTTCCTGGATCATTGGGAGGTATGACCTGTACAAAAGTAACGGGTTGCACCTGAACCCGAGTGGAACCAATATTCTTGTGGGCAGATTCGTTAGAGCTGTTGTAGAGGGTTTAAATTAATTTTCCAGAGGGTAGGGAACTGGAGTGAAGGGACTCAGGATAGGATGGATGGTAAAAAAGCAAAGATGACTGTCAGGAAGGGCAGGCAGGATGGGACATAGTTGCAGGGAGCAGGGCGAGTTCCAGTGCATTAGGGACGCAGAATTAAAAAGGATAGCAAATGCAGTACTCAAAGTGTTAAATCTCAATGCATGGAGCATAATAAATAAGGTGGATGCTCTTGCTGCAGTAGTACTGAAGTTGTGGCCATCACTGAATCACAGCTGAAGGAGATTGTAGTTGGGAGCTGAATACCCAAAGTTACATGGTGTATCGGAGGGATAGGAAGGTAGACAGAGGGAGTGACGTGGCTCGGCTCTGCTGGCAAAGAATGGCATCAAATCAGTACAAAGATGGGACTCGGGATTGGAAGATGTCGAATCCTTGTGGGTTCAGTTAAGAAACTACAAGGGTAAAAGGGTAAACTGATGACAGCTAAATACAGACCTTCCAACAGCAGCCGGGATGTTAACCACAGATTACAACAGGAGATAGAAAAAATGTGTCAAAAGGGCAATGTTATGATAGTCATGGGAGATTTCAACATTCAGGTCGACTGGGAAAATCAGGTTGAAAATGGATCTCAAGAGAGTGAGATTGTTGAATGTCTTTGAGATGGATGTTTAGAACAGTTTGTTGTTCAGCCCACTGGGGATCGGTTATAGTGCATTGGGTGCTTTATCATGAACCGGAAGCAATTGGGAGGCAGGGATCACAATATGATCAAGTTCAAATTGAAAATTGATGGGGAGAAAGTGAAGTCTGACATAGCAGAATTTCAGTGGACTAAAGGAAATTACAGTGGGATGACAAAGGTTGGTCAGAGTAGATTGGAAAGAGATGCTGGCAGGGATGACAGCAGAGCAGCAGAGTTTCAGAGAAAAATGAGGAAGGTGCAGGATAGATGTATTCCAAAAATGAAGCAACACTCAAAGGGAAAAATAGTACAACCATGGCTGACAAGTGAAGTCAAAGTTAATGTAAAAGCAAAAATTAGTGGGAAGATAGAGGTTTCATGCTCTCGCCTGCCCCCTTGTGGCAACCATTTCAGCCCTGGGGAAAAGCCTCTGACTATCCACATGATCAATGCCTCTCATCATCATATACGCCTCTATTAGGTCACCTTTCATCCTCTGTTGTTCCAACCTATTCTCATAAGGCATGCTCCCTCGACCAGGGAACATCCTTGTAAATCTCCTTTGCACTCTGTCTATAGTATCCACATCCTTCCTGTAGTGAGGTGACCAGAACTAAACACAGTACTCCTTCTGGGGTCTAACTAAGGTCTTATATAGCAGTGACATTACCTCACAGCTCTTGAACTCAATCCCACAACTGATGAAGGCCAATACACCGTACGCCTTCTTAACAACACACTCAACCTGCGCAGCAGCTTTGAGCGTCCTATGGACGTGAACCCCACGATCTCCCAGACTCTCCACACTGCCAAGAGCCTTACCATTAACATTATATTCTGCCTTCAGATTTGACTAATAAAATGATCCACCACACTTAACTGGGTTGAACTCCATCTGCAACTTCTCAGCCCAGTTCTGTATCCTATCTGTCCCACTGTAACATCTGTCAACCCTCCAGACTATCCACAATACTCGCAACTTGTGTGCCATCAGCAATCCTATTAACCGACCCTTCTACTTCCTCATCCAGGTCATTTATAAAAATCACAAAGAGG
Source organism: Hypanus sabinus (assembly GCF_030144855.1). Taxonomy (NCBI): domain Eukaryota; kingdom Metazoa; phylum Chordata; class Chondrichthyes; order Myliobatiformes; family Dasyatidae; genus Hypanus; species Hypanus sabinus. The sequence goes on from NW_026780853.1 coordinate 244,034, forward strand.
AGGGGTCCCAGAACAGATCCCTGTAGAACACCACTGGTCACCAGCCTCCATGCAGAAAATGAACCATCTATAACCAGCCTTTGCCTTCTGTGGGCAAGCTGATTCTGGATCTGCAAAGCAAGGTTTCCTTGGATCCTATGCCTCATTACTTTCTGAATGAGCCTCGCATGGGGAACCTGAGCAAATGCCTTACTGAAATCATACACACTACATCCACTGTTCTACCTTCATCAATATGTTTTGTTACATCCTCAGAACTAAATCAGGTTTGTAAGGCACAACCTGCCCTTGACAAAGCCATGCTGACTATTCCTAATCATATTATACCTCTCCAAATGTTCATAAATCCTGCCTCCCAGGATCTTCTCCAACAACTTGCCCACCAATGAAGTCAGACTCACTGGTCTATAATTTCCTGGATTATCCCTACTCCATTTCTTGAACAAGGGAACAACATTTGCAAACTTCCAATTCTATGGTCCTTTTCCCATCCCTACTGATGATCCAAAGATCATTGCCAGAGGCTCAGCAATTTCCTCTTTCGCTTCCCTCAGTAGACTGGGATATATCTCACTTGGTCCCAGTGACTTATCTAACTTAATACCTTTCAAAAGTTCCAGCACAACTTCTCTCTAATGTTTATATGCTCAAGTATTTCAGTCCACTGTAAGACATCCCTACAATTGCCAAGGTTCTTTTCACCAGTGAATACTGAAGAAAAGTATTCATTAATTACCTCTGCTACCTACTCCGGCTCCATGCATGCTTCCACTATCGCTCCTGACTGGTCCTATTCTCCCACGGCTCATCCTCTTGCTCTTCACATTCTTGTAGAATGCCTTGGGGTTTTCCTTAATCCTGCTCACCAAGTCCTTCTCATAGCCCCTTCTGGCTCTCCTAATTTCATTCTTGAGCTCCTTCCTGGCCCCCTTGTAATTTTCTGGAGCTCTAATAATACCCAGTTTCTTGAACCTTTCATAAGCTTTTCTTTTCTCCTTAACTAGATTTTTCTACATCCTTTGTACAGCATGGTTCTTTTACTCTACCATCCTTTCTGTGCCTCAATGGAACATACCTATGCAGAACTCCATGAAAATGCTCCCTGAACATTTGCCACATTTCTGTACTTTTCCCCGAGAGCACCTTCTCCCAATTTATGTTCCCAAGTTCCTGCCTAATAGCATCATATTTCCCCCAAACCCCAATTAAATGACTTCCTAAATTGTCTGCTCCTATCCCTCTCCAGCAGTGTGGTAAAGGAGATAGGGTTGTGATCACTACCTCCAAAATGTTCTCCCACTGAGGGTTCCGACAGCTGACCAGGTTCATTTCCCAATACCAGATCAAGTACAGCTGATCTACATCAGGTAACCTTCCTGGACACACCTAACAAACTCCACCCATCAAAACCCCTTGTACTAAGGAGATGCCAGTCAATATTAGGAAAGTTAAAATTACCCATCACAACAACCCTATTATTATTGCACTGTTCTAGAATCTGCCTCTCTATCTGCTCCTCAATGTCTGTTACTGTAGCAGCGCTAAAATTACGACACGGAGTCGGTAACTGCAGTCGAAGGGAAAAAAACTTTATTCGAAATCCTCAGCCTCACTTTTAAGCCTCCCTCAACCTGCCCCCCATGGCGCAGAGGCTCCAAAGCTCTGTGCTCGCAAACCCCCATAGGCTATCTAATTGTGAGCCGGTTCGGATGTGCCAGGAAATGGGTCGCCACATAACCCCCCAAGAACCGGCGATACACCCCCCAATGTCCACAGTCTGGGCCAGAACCTGCTTGGGAGGTCGGCCTCTGCGCCGAGGTGCCGGAAACTCGGCCGGTTGTGCCAGGTCCACATGGGCCGGTTTGAGGTGGTCCACCGTGAAAACCTCCTCTTTCCCCCCAACGTCCAGCACGAACGTGGACTCGTTGTTCCGGAGCACCATAAACAGCCCCTCGTATGGCCGCTGCAGCGGTGGCCGATGCCCGCCCCTTCGTACAAACACAAACTTACAGTTCTGCAGGTCTTTGGGTATGCAGGTCGGGTTCCACCCGTGCTGTGAAGTGGGTATGGGGGCCAGGTTACCGAGCCTCGCGTAGTCTGCCCAGGACTACTGCGGGATCTTCCTCTTGCCCCCGTGGGGCTGGTAGGAACTCCCCAGGGACGACCAGAGGCGCGCCGTATACCAACTCGGCCGACGAGGCGTGCAGGTCGTCCTTGGGCGCCGTGCGGATGCCGAGTAGGACCCAGGGAAGCTCGTCCACCCAGTTGGCTCCTCGCAGGTGGGCCATGAGGGCCGACTTCAGGTGACGGTGGAAACGCTCCACTAGCCCGTTAGACTGTGGGTGGTAGGCAGTTGTGTGGTGCAGCTGAGTCCCCAAAAGGCTGGCCATAGCTGACCACAGGCTGGAGGTGAACTGGGCGCCTCTGTCGGAGGTAATGTGGGCCGGTACACCAAAGAGAGATATCCAGGTGGTGATCAGGGCCCGGGCGCAAGATTCGGAGGTGGTGTCGGTGAGTGGGATCGCCTCTGGCCATCTTGTGAACCAGTCCACGATAGTCAGGAGGACACTGGCAGGGGGCCCACGATATCCACATGAATGTGGTCGAAACGCCGGTGGGCGGGATGGAACTGCTGCGGTGAGGCTTTGGTGTGCTGCTGCACCTTGGCCGTCTGGCAGTGCATGCACGTTTTGGCCCATTCACTGACCTGTTTGCGGAGTCCGTGCCAAACGAACCTGCTGGAAACCACCCGGACAGTTGTCCGGATGGAGGGGTGCACCAAGTTATGAATGGAGTCAAAAACACGGCGCCGCCAGGCTGACGGGACGACGGGACGGGGCTGGCCCGTGGCGACGTCACAGAGTAGGGTCCTCTCACCCGGGCCTACGGGGAGGTCCTGGAGCTGCAAACCGGAGACTGTGGTTCTGTAACTCGGAATCTCCTCATCCGCCTGCTGCGCCTCTGCCAGTGCCTCAAAGTCTACCCCTTGGGAAAGGGCATGAACGGTAGGGCGAGAGAGCGCATCCGCCACGATATTGTCCTTACCCGAGACGTGCCGGACATCCGTCGTGTATTCAGAGATGTAGGACAGGTGGCGTTGCTGGCGGGACAACCAGGGGCCGGACGCATTCGTAAACGCAAAGGTAAGCGGTTTGTGGTCCGTGAACGCGGTGAAGGGCCGACCTTCTAGGAAGTACCTGAAATGCCGGATTGCCAGGTAGAGCGCCAACAGTTCCCGGTCGAAAGCACTGTACTTGAGCTCGGGTGGCCGCAGGTGGTTGCTGAAAAATGCCAGGGGTTGCCAGCGACCTGCGATGAGTTGCTCCAGCACCCCACCGACTGCCGTGTTTGATGCGTCCACTGTGAGGGCGGTAGGGGCGTCCATTCTGGGATGTACTAGCATTGCGGCGTTCGCCAAAGCTTCCTTCATTTGAACGAAAGCGGCAGCGGACTCCTCGTCCCAGGTAATGTCCTTGCTCGGACCCGACATCAGGGCGAACAGGGGGCGCATGATCCGGGCAGCTGAAGGGAGGAAGCGGTGGTAGAAATTGACCATACCTACGAATTCCTGAAGGCCTTTGATCGTGGTGGGTCGGGGGAAGTGGCGGACCGCCTCTACCTTAGCGGGCAGAGGGGTTGCCCCGTCTTTAGTAATCCTGTGGCCCAGGAAGTCAATGATATCGAGTCCGAACTGGCATTTGGCGGGGTTGATTGTAAGACCGTACTCACTCAGCCGGGCGCAGAGTTGACGGAGGTGGAACAGATGCTCCTGACGACTGCTGCTGGCTATGAGGATGTCGTCCAAATAGATGAACGCGAAGTCCAGGTCCCGTCCCACCGCGTCCATTAACCGCTGGAACGTCTGTGCCGCATTCTTCAGGCCGAACGGCATGCGGAGGAACTCGAAAAGGCCAAACGGGGTGATGAGAGCCGTTTTGGGGACGTTGTCAGGATGCATCGGGATTTGATGGTATCCCCGGACGAGGTCTACCTTGGAGAAGATCCGTGCGCCGTGCAGGTTTGCTGCAAAGTCCTGAATGTGCGGCACAGGGTAGCGGTCCGGTGTAGTAGCCTTGTTCAGCCTGCGGTAGTTGCCGCACGGTCTCCAGCCTCCTGTCGCTTTGGACACCATGTGCAGGGGGGAGGCCCATGGGCTGTCGGACCGCTGGATGATCCCCAATTCCTCCATCCTCTGGAACTCCTCCTTCGCCAGTCGGAGCTTGTCCGGGGGAAGCCGCCGAGCGCGGGCGTGGAGGGGTGGTCCCTGGGTCGGGATGTGGTGCTGTACGCCATGTTGGGGCATGGCCGCTGTGAACTGCGGTGCCAGAACCGATGGGAAATCCGCCAGGACCCTGGTAAAGTCGTTGTCGGACAGCGTGATGGAGCCGAGGTGAGGGGCTGGCAACTGGGCTGCACCCAGGGAGAACGTCTGAAAGGTCTCGGCGTGTACCAGTCTCTTCCTGGGCAGGTCGACCAAGTAGGCTGTGAGCCCGCAAAAAATCCGCACCCAGAAGCGGTTGGGCTACGGCAGCCAGTGTAAAGTCCCACGTGAACTGGCTGGAGCCGAACTGTAGCTGCACCTGACGGGTGCCATAGGTCCTTACTGTGCTGCCGTTCACGGCCCTCAGGGGGGGACCCGGTGCCCTGCTGCGGGTGTCGTAACTCGTCGGAGGTAAAACGCTGATCTCGGCACCAGTATCGACCAAAAACCGGCGTCCCGACCTTCTATCCCACACATACAGGAGGCTATCCCGATGGCCAGCCGCCGTAGCCATCAGCGGCGGCTGGCCCTGGCGTTTCCCGGGAACTTGCAGGGCGGGCGACAACGGCGGGCTTCTGCGCCCCACCGCTGGTGGTAGAAGCACCAGTGTTCCTTGGGCCGGGGGTTGGCGGGCTCTGCGGCCGGGCCTGGACTGGTTTGCTGCTGGGAGATCTGTGCGATGGACACCCCGCTCACCTTTTTGGCGTTCCACAGCAAGTCCGCCCAGGCTGCCACCTTCCGGGGGTCACTGAAATCCGCGTCGGACAGCAGCAGGCGTATGTCCTCGGGCAGCTGCTCCAGGAATGCCTGCTCAAACATGAGGCCTGTGTGTCCCTCGGCGAGAGACAACATCTCATTCATTAAAGCCGATAGGGGTCTGTCGCCCAAGCAGTAAACGGGCAGCCCGCTCGCGCCGTGAGAGTCCGAAAGTCCTGAGGAGCAGGGCTTTGAACTCCGTGTACTTGCCGTCTGCCGGGGGCGACTGTACGAACTCCGCGACCTGGGCCGCTGTGTCCTGGTCGAGGGAGCTCACCACGTAGTAGTAGCGGGTGTCTTCTGAGGTGATCTGGCGAACGTGGAATTGGGCTTCGGCTTGCTGGAACCATAGGTTCGGTCGCTGTGTCCAGAAACCCGGCAGTTTCAACGAAACCGCAAATCGTTTGGACCGTCGGGGTCACCAATTGTAGCGGTGTGCTACACGCAGCGCTAAAATTACGACACGGAGTCGGTAACTGCAGTCGAAGGGAAAAAAACTTTATTCGAAATCCTCAGCCTCACTTTTAAGCCTCCCTCAACCTGCCCCCCCGTGGTGCAGAGGCTCCAAAGCTCTGTGCTCGCAAACCCCCGTAGGCAATCTAATTGTGAGCCGGTTCGGATGTGCCAGGAAATGGGTCGCCACATTACTATGAAAAAAAGTTATTGCCCCTTTCCTGTTTCTGACTTCCACCCACAATGACTCAGTAGGCAATCCCTCTATGACTCCCTCCTTTTCTGCAAACATGATACTATCCCTGATGAGCAGTGCCACTCCCCACCTCATCTGCCTCTCCCTGTCCTTTTTGAAACATCTGAAGTCTGGCACACAGCAGCCATTCCTGCCCCTGAGACGTCCAAGACCCTGTAATGGCCACAAATCATAGATACATGTATTGATCCATGCTCTAAGTTCATCCGCCTTGCTTATGATACTCCTGCATTAAAACAGACACATCTCAAACCATCCGGCTGAGCGTTTCTTTGCTGTATCATCTGACTATCCTGCCTCATAATTCCCAACAATCTGTCACTACTTTTGCGCCAACTACCCCAGCCTCTGCCCCTTCACTAGTTTAAACCCTCCTCAGTAACATTAGCAAACCTCCCTCCCAGGATACTGTTTCCCCTCCAGTTCAGGTACAACCCGTCCCACTTGTACAGGTCACCCCTTCCCCAGAAAAGGTTCCACAGATCCAAGTACTCGAAACCCTGCCTCCCACACCATCTCCTCAGCCATCTGCACTCTCTTCCTGTCCTGACCTTCATGAGCTTGTGGCAACAGGAGTAATCCAGAGATTACCACCGTGGAGGTCCTGTTCTTTGGTCTCATCCCCAACTCACTAAACTTACTGCACAGGACCTCCACCCTTCTCCTGCCTCTGTCATTGGTACCAACATGTACCACGGCCTCCAGCTGCTCACCCTCCCCTTCAAAAATATTCTGTAATCGCTCAGAGACATCCTGGACCCCAGCGCCCGGGAGACAACACACTATCCTGGCGTCTCTTTTGCTGTCGCAGAATCTCCTGTCTGTCCCCCTAACTATCGAGTCCACTGTGACTATTGCTCTGCCTGACTTCACCCTCTCCTTCTGAAGTTCAGAGCTGACTACAGTGCTATTGATCTGGCTGCTGCTGCCTTGCCCAGACAGGTCACCCCCCTCATCAGTATCCAAAGGGGTATACCTGTTGCTGAGGGGAATGGCCACAGGGGGACCCTGCACTGACTTCCTTCTCCCTTTACCTCTCTCGGTGTTCACTCATCTACTTCTCGAATTCTGCACTCTGGGTGTAACACCTGTTCAAAAGCCGTATCTATCAATTGCCCTGCCTCACAGATATTCCTCAGTTCATCCATCTCCAGTTCCTTACTGCGGTCTTTCAGAAGCTGGGGTTGGCTGCACTTCTCGTAGGTGTAGTCATCAGGGAGACTATCCAGTTCCATGAATTCCCACATCCTACAGGAGCAGCATTCCAATATCATATCTATTTTCCTGCCTGCACTGTACAATGGGCAACAAAGACCAGATCTTTCGAACTGTTTCTTTGGCCTCAGCCTCTTCTCATCAAAGCCTCTCAAGTCAAAGCCTGACACTCCTACCCTCACCGCCTGCCTACTCCCACCAATGGCCACCCCGCTTGCCCCTTCTGTGCTCTGCTCCTGACACTGATTGGACCTCTGGAATCCTGGTGGTGTGGGTCCTGAGGCTCCTGTACCACCTTCCTCTTGGCAACAACATGAAGAGAGCATGTCCTGGGTGGTGGAGGTTCCTGATGATGAATGCTGACAATTCTCCAAGTCGATATGCTCAATGGTGGGGAGGGCTTTATCCATGATGGACTGGGCCATCAATTATTAACAGATTCAGCACAGTAACCGGCCCAACGAGCCCCACCACCCATGTGACCAATTAACCTGCTAACCCAGACGTCTTTGTAATGTGGGAGGAAACCGACACAGTCACAGGGAGACTGTACAATCTCCTTACAGACAGTGACGGTAACAATTAAACAAATAGTGAAAATATCCTGCCTGAACGTCACTCCAAACCTCACCCACCGGACACTTTCATTTCCCCACCCCTGAGCACCAGGTCTCAGCCCCCCTGCTCTGTCACTGAGCCGTCTCCACATCTTCCAGACCGGCCTCCGTCCAAGGCAGGTCATTCCCGATGAGTGAATCACCCTTTCCGGAGAGCTCATGTACTCCTGAGATTGTCAGTGGGGATAGAACGGACTCCATCGTTCACATCCCACTGAGAGACACAGATAACCACTGAATCAACTCACGAGAGCCTGTAGACCACAGAGTTGTGGAATGAACCCCCTCCCCAGTCACAGGACTTAGCACCTGAGGATGTGTCTCCCGATGGGACAGAGGGCGGTTCCTGGGTGGCCCCTCCAGTCGGTCACCCTTTGGCCTGATCACTTGGAGAGGTCCCCAGGTTTAGGATAAAGGAACAGAGATGTGGGAGAAAGAAAATCACTGGACATCGTCCCTCTCTCCCACCACTGAATCTCATCCAAAATCTTCATCACTATGGGTGACTCTCAACATTTGGAGTCGGGATGAAATTCTGGGACTGACAGTGGGGATCAGCGTTCCCTTCGATGATCCCACCACCAATTCCTGAGCTGTGGACCGTCCAGCATCCATTATCTTTCCACCCACCACTCCCACCCCCACAATTGTCTAAAGACCCCTCTAAACAACCCCGCCTCCCCTCTAGTATCCAGTCCCCATCTCATACCCCAGACCTCTCTCCCATCCTCCTGCCCTCATTCCTCCTCCCCACTTCCCTTTCCCTCCCCACCACTCTCCCTCCTCTCCACTTTCCCACTTCCTTCCACCCCAGTCACTCTCCTGCTACCCCTCCATATTCCTCAAATGTACTATCCCCTCTCCCCTGATAGTGATCACATGGTCCCTATGTGTGACCTGGCAGCCCGGGAGTCTCAGGTCACATCATTGTAGGAAGGATGAGGAAGCTTTAGAGAGAGTGCAGAATAGATTTACCAGGACGATGTCTGGATTAGAGAGCAGGTCTTGTCAGGAGAGGTTGAGTGAGTGAGGACTTTCCCCTTTGGAGTGAAGGAGGATGAGAGGTGACGTGATGGACGTGTACAAGATGGTACGAGGCATAGATCGAGTAGACAGCCAGAGACTTTCCCCAGGGAGGAAGTGGCTAATACCGGGGGGGGGGGGGGGGTAATTTAATGTGACTGGAGGGAACTATAGGGTGGATGTCAGAAATTAAGTTCTTTACACAGAGAGGAGTGGGTGTGTGGAGCACCCTGCAAGGGGTAGTGGTACAAACAAATACATTAGGGGCAATTAACAAACTCATAGGTACGTGGATGACTGAAACCTGCAAGGTTATGTAGGAGGGAAGGGTTAGACTGATCTCAGAGTAGGTCTGCACAACATTGTGGGCCGAAGGGCCTGTGCTGTGCTGTACTGTTCTGTGTTCTATGATCTCTGTCACAGGTCAGACTGGGCAGTTTCATTCTGACCCCGGTGTGAAGGGGGATACGGGAAAGGTGATCACAGACCACGGGCAGGGCAGCCGACTGGAAAACTCAGCCCGTGGTGTGTGTTGGTGACTCAAGACGTCCCAGAATTTCCCCACAACTACCACACTGCTGTGTCTCTGGGGAACGGTGACCTACCTGTACAGTACACAGTGTTATCCGAGGGTGTCGGCCACAGCCGATACACAAAGTAACCGGAGCAGTTCTTCACCCTGATCTCCCGTCTCTGGTAACAGGTGTTTTCACCCACAGTGAAACAGACGGTCCTGGTCACCTCCCCCTCTCCCACATTGGGATGGGAACCTGGAATGAGATTTATAAACACTTTAAAATGTACCCGGTCCCACAGTACAGCGGGGAATGTGAATCGGGACCCACTGTAAATCAGTGGTTCACAACCCACGGTCCGGTCCGGCCTCAGTCAGCACTGAGCTGCTGCCCTCTCCCTCTCCACCCCACCCTCCCCGCAGCAGCACCTTCATCTTCTGAATGAGCCTCCCATGAGGGACCTTGTCAAACGTCTGGGGGATCTCACTGAAACCTATCGAATATTGAAAGGCCTGGATAGGGTGGACATGGAGAGGATGTTTCTTATAGTGGGGGAGTCTGGGACCAGAGTTCACAGCCTCAGGACACAAGAACCTCCCTTTAGAACACAGATGAGGAGGAATTTCTTTAGCCAGAGGGTGGCAACAGCTGTGGAGGCTAAATCATCCAGTTTGATAGGTTCTTGATTCATGAGGGCATCAAAGGTTATGGGGAGAAGGCATCAGAATGGGGTTGAGAGGGATAATAAATAAAACTGCTCCTCTCTCTTATGAACTTATGATGTAAAATCCATGAAGGCAACATCCACAGCACGACCTTCATCAATAACCTCCATCAACTCCTCAACAAACTCAAGCGACTCCATAAGTCATGACTTACCCTGCATAAATGTTCACTGTCCCTAATTCACCGATGGTCTTCCAAAATATCATAAGTCCTATCCGTAAGAAACCTCTCCACTAGCTTCCCCTCACTGAACTGAGATTTACTGGTCTAGTTTCCACGATTATTCATATTTCCTGATACTTCCTGCTCAAGTGAATTGATTTTGTCTATTTAATTCATTAATTTATTTATTCAGTAATACATCTTGAAGTAGGCTCTTTTGGCCCTTCAGCTACACCAACCCAGCAACCCTCAACAACCCAAAATAACTCTAACCTAACCATGGGACAATTTACAGTGACCAATGAACCCACCCGGTACGTCTTTGGACAGTGGGAGGAAACCGGAGAACCCGGGGAAAACCCATGCATTCCATGGGGAGGACGGACAGAGACTCCTTACAGATGACACGGGAATTGAACTCTGAACTCTGACACCCCGAGCTGTAATAGTGACGTGCTAACCACTATGTTACCATGACAACCATTAATTTATCCCACTAATTGGTGAACCATGATGTCTGCAGACTCCCCCAACTCCCTGGAGTTTGCCCCACCACTGAAATGTGTCTGGGGTCATTGAAACTCCTCCGGGTCGTATCCAGAATGGGGTCAGTGGGCAGATCAGTTCTGTAACCCAACTCCAGGAAGTTGTCACTCCTCCACCGGACTCCATGACGATACCGGACCGTAGAGAGGTCTGAGTGACTGTGGGGAGACCTCTCAGGGAGATGGGGTCTGTGTCCATGCTAGCACCCTCTGAAGAGAGCTGGGTCATCAGTTTGACCCTCCCCAAAAATAACCGAGCCCCACTGATGTAAACTCTGACCCTACCGTTTAACCAGCCTGGGTACTCCCCGGAGCAGTGATAGGGTGGAACGACCATTTCGGGAATTTTCCATCCTCCAGAACTGAAACAACAATCAGAGAGTCAGTCACTGATCTGAGGGAGTTTATTCACTCAGAGAGACATGGGAAATTACACTCACCATGTCTGTAACCTGTCCCTAGTCAATAACACACCAATCCTGGATAATTCACTCTCTGTTGTACATCCCCCTTGTCTCTACCCCGAGAATGTGGGATCTCCCCTCTCCCTGTATTTACTCCCCATCTCAGTGTAGTCACTAATGATCCCGGTCTCTCTGCATTTCCCATTCACACACCCCTTGTTCCCCTGTTTACATTCCCCTTCTATGTCCAGTTTCTCGGTAATTATCTCCTCACATTACCTGTTAAATCTATACCATCCCACTTCAAGATTTCCATCATCCATCCATTGTCCACCGGTACACGAAGTGCTGCAACAACTCGTGCTCCTACAGGGCTGATCCAGGACGGTGTGGGTTACACACGGATCACAATATGCAGTATCTGCAGGTGAGGGACAGAACGATCTTGAGTGTTAATATAAGATTGAACTTGTGTCCCCCATCCTCTCTCCCAACCACCTGCATCTGCAACTCCACCATCATCAAACCTGGGCACCAATAATTTTTTTAATGAATTGAAGATACCCAGACTTCGCAGGCTGGGCCGGTGTTTAACCGCCCTTGAGAAGGTGGTAGTGAGCTGACTTCTTGAACTGCTGCAGTCCCACTTTCCAATCCACGTACTGTCCAAGTATCAGCCTCAACCCCTTCCTCTGCCATGAAGAGAAATATTTATCTGGTGGTTTCCCATACCTTTCCTGTTCTTTCTCTCTCAGTACAAGATTGAGGCCCAACCCGGCTACAGGGGCTGGACCAACAGGGGTATACAGCAAGGGATGGGATTAACACCGGGGATGGGATGGTACAAAATTGAGAGCCTATGAGCCTATTCCTCTGCAGTAGTGTTCTAAGGGACGTCCCAGAATTTCCTTCGCGTCACTGGGGACATACCTGTACAGTAGACAGCATCAGCTTCCCGTGTCGGCCACAGCCGATACACAAAGTAACCGGTGCAGTTTTTCACCCTGATCTGCTGGTCCCAGGAACATGGGTCTTCACCCTCAGTGAAGCAGACGGTCCTTGTCACCTCCCCCTCTCCCACGCTGGGATGGGGACCTGCAATGAGGATTATAAACATGGTAAACTGTACTTCATCTCTCAGTGCAGTGGGGAATGTGAATCGACCCATTGTAAAGCAATGCCCCTGATGTGTCAGCCTAACGCTCATAGGTTTGACAGATGATGAAGTCCCACCCACAATGTGCCTGTCTGCTGGTGAAGCTCCACCCACTGACTGAAAGCTAGCAAAGCCCAATCCTGATGTGTCAGACTGCTAATGAAGCCACTTCCTCAATGAGTGTCTGTGGGAGAAGTTCTGCCCCAGGCGCACCCGACAGCTGTTGAAGCCCAGTCCTTGCTGTGATGGCAGCTGCTGAGGCTCCACTCTCAATGCAACTAACAGCTGAAGCCCTGCCCACAATGTACCTGACAGCTTTGAAGCACCACCTTGACGTGCCTGACAGCTGGTGAAGCCACGCCCCTGATGTGACTGACATCTGGTGAAGCCCCACCCCTATCTTGACTGACAGCTGGTGATGCCCCACCCCTGTCATGACTGACAGCTGGTGATGCCCCACCCATGATGTGACTGACATCTGGTGAAGCCCCACCCCTGATATGACTGACATCTGATGAAGCCCCACCCCTGTCATGACTGACAGCTGGTGATGCCCCACCCCTGATGTGACTGACATCTGGTGAAGCCCCACCCCTGATATGACTGACATCTGGTGAAGCCCCACCCCTGTCATGACTGACAGCTGGTGAAGCCACATCCCTATCGTGACTGACATCTGGTGAAGCCCCACCCCTGATATGACTGACAACTGGTGAAGCCCCACCCCTGATATGACTGACATCTGGTGAAGCCCCAGCCCTGATATGACTGACAACTGGTGAAGCCCCACCCCTGATATGACTGACATCTGGTGAAGCCCCACCCCTGTCATGACTGACAGCTGGTGAAGCCACATCCCTATCGTGACTGACATCTGGTGAAGCCCCACCCCTGTCGTGACTGACAACTGGTGAAGCCCCACCAATGTCACTGACATCTGGTGACGCCCTGCCAATGTTGTGACTAACAGCTATTGATGTCTCACCCCTGATGTGACTGACAGCCGATGAATCCCCCTCCCTAATATGTCTGACCACTAATGAAGCTCTGCCCCCATCTCTTTGTCTGCAGCTCATGTTCCACCCTGATGTTTCTGTCTGCAGGTGAAACCCCGTCCCTGTTGTGACTGACAGCTGTGGAACTCCCCCCCCCACCAATGTGAGTTCAAAAAGATTAGAGTCAGTATCTGATCCTCGCAAATAAACAACCAAACCCCAGAGATGCAAACTGCAACTGTACCGTTTAACCAGCCTGAGTAGTCCCCGGAACAGTGACCCTGTGGAACAACCGTCTCAGGGATCTTCCATCCACCGGAACTGAAACAACAATCAGAGAGTCAGCTCTGAACTACAGGAATTTACTCACCCGGAGAAAGTCTGGGAATTGGGGCTCATTGTGCCTGCACCCTTACCCCTTTTTGCATTCTCTTTTTCCTCTCTTTAGAATGTGGGATCTGCCCTTCCCCTGTATTTACTCCTTTGTATTCACTGGTGATCCTGGTCTCTGCATTTCCCCTTCACACCCCGTGTTCTCCCAGAACATGGGACAGTACAGCACAGGGACTGACCCTTCAGCCCACTAATTATACTAGTGATTCAATCCTGGGTAGTGGGGTGGAGATACGTCTCTACCAATAGAGGTGCACAGTGTTCCTTCCCTCCACTAGCCTGCAGGTCAGCCTTGAGCAAGGTGTAGTACCTGCTTAGCTCCCTCTCCCCACCCCCCCCCCCCAATCAGGGTCACGTGAAGGCACGGGAGCAGGTGGTATGAGCAGCCGGTGCATAGCACAAGTCCTGGTGATGTGACCACTGACGTCTGGCAGATAATCTCTGAAGAGTGTTGTTAATGGCTGGGCCACCCGTCTTGTAAAGACACTACCCAGAAGAATGTAATGGCAAGCCACATCTGTGGAAAAATTTGCCAGGAACAATCACACTCAAAGATAGACCATGATCGTCCACATCATACAACCGGCAGAAAATGAACAAACACATTAAAAACCCGAGTAGGTTCATAACCCTCCATTCACTGCACATTCATGTGCCCGTCTAAGAGAGTATGAAAAGCCTCCATCGTATCTGCTTCCAACACCATCCTGAAAGTGCATTCCAGGAGCCCACTTCTCTCCATGTAAAAAAAATCTTGCCTTGCACATCTGCTTTGAATTTACCCTCTCTCACCTTAAATGCATATCTTCTACCATTAAACATTTTGAACCCAGGACAAAGATACCAGCTGTCTACTCGATCTGTGCTCCTCAATCTATAAACCTCTATCAGGTCTCGACTCAGCCTTAGCTGCTCCATAAAAAATAACACAAGCTTGTCCGAAATCTCCTCATCACACATGCATTCTAATCCAGGCAGCAGCCTCAGAAACCTCCTCTTCACCCTCTCCTAAAAGCTTCACGTCCTATACAACAAATATCGAAAGCAATACTCCAAAAGACTCTGAAGATGCAATGCAACTTCCTGACCCTTGAACCAGTCCCCTGACAAATAAAGGTAAGCATGCCATATGCTTTCTTTACTATCATCATCAACTTGAGCAGTCACTTTCAGAGAGCTATGGACCCCTTTGGACAGGAACATTGTCAGCGTTCCTGACAGTGTTCCTGTACAAAGAGATCTTAGGGTCCATAGCTTGGGGTTCCTGACAGTGTGTCTTTGATCTCCCAAAATTTAGCACCTCATACTTGGACTCCAATCTACTATTTCTCAGTCCTTATCTTGAATTGATCTATCTACTAGCAATCCTCTATAAGATCCAAAACACCACCCATCTTTCCAATTTCAGCAAACTTACTAACCCATCTATTCACCATTTTACCCAAGTATTATCACAAACAGCAGTCTCAGAATGAATCCCTACTGAACAGACCTCCAGCCTGATTAAATCCTATTTCAGAATAAAAGGCAAGGATAACAGGTTTAGGAAACATTGGTTTTCAAGAGATAGTGAGGCCCTGATTAAGGAAAAAAAGAAAGTGCATCACAGTTATATGCAGGTAAGAACAACTGAGGTATTTGAGAAGTACAGTCAGCCATCCTTATCCGTGAATTCAACCAACCGCGAATCGCGAAAACCTGTAAGTGCTCTTCGAGCACTTCGTTGTTCGAGCATGTACAGACTTTTTTTCTTGTTATTATTTCCTCAACAATACAGTACAACAACTATTTACATACCATTTACATTGTATTAGCTGTTATAAGTAATCTAGAGATGATTTAAAGTATACTGGAGGATGTGCGTGGGTTATCGTTCATCGGGATCGAAAAAAATCGTAAGTTCTCTTAACGAGTCAGTTGAAACAGGTACATCCAGTATTATTTAGCGTCAGTTAGTCAAACTTTTGCCTTAGTAGATAGTATATATTTTACCTTTCTATGCATTTAAAACACTTAAGAACATATGTTTCAGCGCCGGGCTCAGGAAGTTCCCAAGCTTGATCCAGTGACATATCGCTATTGAGTGCGCTCTCCACTGTGCAGGGTTGACATGGAGGATCAAAAACCCAAAACCCAATAATTAAACCACTGCGTTGCTTAGTAATAATTGTAGCTTTCATCGGGGCAGGCCCTTTCACACGCTCCATTAAAATTATTCCGATCGTTGACCGACTGTAGCCAAATGCTTTTCCAATGAGCGATGGTGTTTCACTTCTTTCTGATTGCTTTATTACTTCCACTTTATTTTCAATCGCGATTGTGATTATTTTTGTGAACAGAAACACCGGGGATTCAGAGCTACGCCGGCTCCTAATGCCCACCACTCTGAACATGTTAAATAAAGTCCGAGGTTCCACTGGGTCTTAAAGACCTCCACACTGATTCAGGTTAAATAAGGGACTTCAGCATCCACCATTTTTGGAACCTGCGGTGGGTCTCGGAACCAACCCCCTGCGGATAAGGAGGGCCGACAGTATAAGAAATGCAAGAGAACACTTAAGAGATCCGGAGAGTTAAAAGAAGTCAAGAGGTTACTCTAATAAACAAGATGAAAGAGAATCCTAAGGGCTTCTACAGATATGCTCAGAGTAGAGGGATTTCGAGGGACAAAATTAATCCTCCAGAAGATTGGAATGGTCATCCATGCATGGAGCCAAACAAGATCTTAAATGGATTTTATGTTTCTGTATTTATTTAGGAGATGGACATAGAAATTTTGATAAGTGCAATGCATATATATGCCTATCAGAGTTATAGGCAAGAATAACAGGTTTAGGGAACCTTGTTTTGAGAGATATTGAGACCCTGGTTAAGAAAAAAAAGGCGTTGCCTAGCAGTTACAGGCAGGTAGGAAGAAATGAAATGATTCTTTTGAAGTGAGGCAAAGCAGCAGTGAAGTCATGGACTCAATACAGATTACAGATGAGGAGGTGTTTGCTGTCTTGAGGCAAATTAGGGTGGACAAATCCCCAAAGCTTGATGAGGTGTTCCTGTGACCCCTGTGGGAGGCAAATGCAGAAATTGTGGGGGCCATAGTAGAGATATTTGAATCATCCCTAGTGACAGGTGAGTACCTGAAGATTGCTGTTGATCTGCTGTTGTAGAAAAGCTCCAAGAATAAATAAGAAATTATAGGTCGGTCCATTTTATAGGTGGAAAATATTCTAAGGGTCTAAATAATATAAGTATTTGGATAGACAGGGCTTGATTAGGGATGGTCTACATAGCTGTACGTGGGGCAGGCTGTATCTAACTAATCTTAATGAGTTTTCTCAAGGAGGTTACCAGGAAAGTTGATGAAGACAAGCCAGTGGATGTTGTCTACATGGACTTTAGCACGGCATTTGACAACGGCCTGAATGGGAGGTTGGTCAAGAAGGTTCAGCCGCTTGGCATTCAAGACGAGGTAGTAAATTGGATTAGATATTGGCTCTGTGGTAGAAGTCACAGTGGTAGTGGATGATTGCCTCTCCCCATAGAGTGCCATGGGGATCGGTGCTGGGTCCATTGTTGTTTGTCATCTATATTAACGAACTGGATGATAATATAGTTAGAAACATAGAAAACCTACAGCATAATACAGGCTCTTTGGCCCACAATGCTGTGCCAAACATGTCCCTACCTTAGAAATTACCTAGGCTCACCTAAAGCCCTCTATTTTACTAAGCTCCATGTACCTAGCTAGGAGCCTCTTGAAAGACCCCATCGTATCCGCCTCCACCACCGTCATCGGCAGCCCATTCCACCCACTCACCACTCTCTGAGTGAAAAACTTACCCCTGACATCTCCTCTGTACCTACTTCCAAGCACCTTAAAAGTGTGCCGTCTCGTGTTAGCCATTTCAGCCCTGAGAAAAAGCCTTTGACTATTCACATGATCAATGCCTCTCATCGGTTAACCGGATCAGCAAATTTGCATTTGACACCATTATTGGGGGTACAGTGGAGAGCAAGGAAGACTACCAAAGCTTGCCATGGATCTGGGCTAGCAGGAAAAATGGGCTAAAAAATTGCACTTTGGCAGGACCAACCAGGGTAGGTCTTACACAGTGAAGGGTAGGGCACTGAAGAGTGCAGTCGAACAAAGGAATCCGGGAATACTGCTCAGTAATTCATTTAAAGTGGTGTCAAATGTAGACAGGGTCTTTAAGAAAGCTTTTGTCACATTGGCCTTTAGAGATCAAAGTATTAGGTACAGGAGCTGGGATATGATGTTGAAGTTGTATAAGATACTGGGGAGGCCCAATTTTTGTATTGTGTGTAGGTTTGGTCACCTACCTAGAGGAAGGATGTACAAACCCCATTTCCAGAAAAGTTGGGAATTTTTCCAAAATGCAATAAAAACAAAAATCTGTTATATGTTAATTCACGTGAACCTTCATTTAACTGAAAAAGTACAAAGAAAAGATTTTCAATAGTTTTACTGACCAACTTATTTGTATTTTGTAAATATACACAAATTTAGAATTTGATGGCTGCAACACACTCAACAAAAGTTGGGACAGAGTTAAAATAAGATTGAAAATTGCACAGAATATTCAAGTAACACTGGTTTGGAAGACTCCACATTAAGCAGGCTAATTGGTAGCAGGTGAGGTATCATGACTGGGTATAAAAGTAGCATCCATCATATTAGAAATTATACTGTGACAATTATCGCCACCTGGGCTCGGGAGTACTTCGGAAAACCATTGTCACTTAACACAGTCCGTCACTGCATCCAGAAATGCAACTTGAAACTGTATTACGCCAGGAGGAAGCCATACATCAACTCTATGCAGAAATGCCAACGTGTTCTCTGGGCCCGAGCTCATCTCAGATGGACCAAAAGACTGTGGAACCATGTGCTGTGGTCAGATGAGTCCACATTTCAGTTTGTTTTCAGAAAAAATGGGCGTCGTTCTCCATGCCAAAGATGAAAACGACCATCCAGATTGTTATCAGCGAAAGGTGCGAAAGCCAGCATCTCTGATGGTATGGGGGTGCATCAGTGCCCACGGCATGGGTGAGTTGCAAGTATGTGAAGGTACCACTGACTCTGAGGTGTATATTAGGATTTTAGAGAGACATATGTTGCCATCAAGGCGACATCGCTTCCCGGAATGTCCATGCTTATTTCAGCAGGACAATGCCAGACCACATTCTGCACGGGCTACAACAGCGTGGTTTTGTAAACACAGAGTGCGTGTGCTTGACTGGCCTGCTGCCAGTCCAGATCTATCTCCTATTGAAAATGTATGGCGCATCATGAAGAGGAGAATCAGACAACGGAGACCACGGACTGTTGAGCAGCTGAAGTCTTATATCAAGCAAGAATGGACAAAATTTCCAATTGCAAATTTACTACAATTAGTATCCTCAGTTCCAAAAAGATTAAAAAGTGTTATTAAAAGGAAAGGTGATGTAACACAATGGTAAACATGCCTCTGTCCTAACTTTTGTTGAGTGTGTTGCAGCCATCAAATTCTAAATTTGTGTATATTTACAAAATACAATTAAGTTGGTCAGTAAAACTATTTAAAATCTCAGTTAAATAAAGGTTCACGTCAATTAACATATCACAGATTTTTGTTTTTATTGCATTTTGGAAAATACTCCAACTTTTCTGGAAATGGGGTTTGTAAATAAGATGAAAACAGTACACAAAATTTACAAGGATATTGCTGGCACCAGAGGACCTCAGATATAAGGAAAGATTGAACAGGTTAGAACTTTATTACCGAGAACATAGAAAACTGAGGGGAGGTTCGGTAAACAATGCCCAGAAGAAGTCAATGGCAAACCACTTCCATAGAAGAATTTGCCAAGAACAATCACTGTCATGAAAAGACCATGATTGCCCATCTAATACAACATGGCACATAACGAACAAACGATATTATAAGGGGTGTAGATTGATAAATGCAAGCAGGCTTTTTTCCACAATGTCAGTAATTCTGTGCATGTTACTTTGGATTTCCAACATCTGCAGAATCGTTTGTATTTATAACTCTCCCTCGTTCCAACCTTCTACTCTTGTTGCCTACCCTGCTCCAATTTAATACTCTCCCAGAAGATCCTTATATCTTTTGCTTAGCTATCTTAAAACATGTGGGTTGTTGGCCAGGCTCATTACACAACACCAGATATAGTATGGACTCTTCCCTTACTAGACTATCAGCATATTGGTTGAAGGAATTGTGTTGGGTCCATCTAGCAAAGTCTGCCCCATTGAGACCTATTAATCTAAGGAGGTCCCAGTCTATATTACCGAAGTTGAAGTCATCCATTACATCAAATCATATACACAAGAGATGCTGGAAATCTTGAGGAACACACACAACACACTGGATGAACTCAGCAGGTGAGGCAGCCCCTATGGAGTGAAATGAACAGTCAACGGTTCGGGTTGAGACCCTTCATCAGGACTGGAATGGAAAGGGGCAGAAGCCAGAATTAGCAGGTGGGGGGAGTGGGAGGTGTACAAGCTGGAAGGTGATAGGTGAGACCAAGGGAAGGGAAGACAGGTGGATGGAGGAGGGGAAATGATGCAAGAAGCTGGGAGGTGACTGGTATAAGAGGTAGATGTATAAATCCTGGATGAAGCAGCTCCCAGACTGAGTCGAGTCTCACCAGGTAGAGGAGGCTGCACCAGCAGAACCTTCCAATTCTGCCTTCTGCTCCCTTCCCTTTGCAGTCCTGATGAAGGGCCTCAGTCTGAAACATTGACTGTTCATTTCCCTGCTGAGTTCCACCAGTATTTTGTGTGTTACCCACTAAAATAACCCTGTCTGCCTTTCCCTAGTCTGCCATATATCTGTTCCTTAATAACTAATACAACCGGGATGGGTGTTAGTCACATAATCCCATCGATGGTGTTCCTTTCATATTTTTGAGTTCTACACGAGTGGATGAGCCTCTGTTACATCCCCACTCTCTGTTTACATTTCCTTCCTGTGCCCAATTCTCAGTGATTATCTCCTCACATTACCTGTTAAATCTGTACCATCCAACTTCAAGATTTTCATCACCCTTCCATTGCCCATCAGTGTGCTCAGTGTTGGAACAATTCGTGCTCCTCCAGGGCTGATCCAGGACGGTGTGGGTCACACACGGATCACCGAGTGTGGATTCTGCAGCTGAGAGACAGAATGATGTTCAGCGTTAACGTACAGTTCACGTTCCCCATCCTCTTTCTCCTCCAACCATCCCCATCTGACCTAGCAAACCCTAGCACACCAAAGGGATTTTTTTTTCTTTCATTGAAGGGACATGAGCTTCTCTGGCTGAGACAGTGTCCAGCCAGAAGTGACCTTGAGAAGATGGTGGTGAGCTGACTTCTTAAACTGCTGCAGTCCTGAGGTGTAGGTACACACACAATGTGCTTGAGTTCTTGACCCAGCAATGGCGATGTATTTCCGAGTCAGGCTGATTTGTGCTTGGAGGTAAACTTCCAGCTGGTGGTATTCCTATACTTTTGCAGTCCGTGTCATTCCAGCTGGCAGACATCATGGGTTTGGAAAGTGCTATCCAAGGTGATTTTGTGAGCTCCTGCAGAGTTGTCTGTAAATGTTACAGACTGGTGTTAATGTGGATTGTGGTGGAGTGAGTGAGAGTTTTGGAACTGAGGATCCAACAAGCTACTATGTCCTATGTTTTTACATAGTAAGGGAATTGAGGGTTATGGGGAAAAGGCAGGTAGATGGAGCTGAGTTTACAGACAGATCAGCCATGATCTTATTGAATGACGGGGCAGGCTCGATGGGCCGGATGGCCGACTCCTGCTCCTATTTCTTATGTCCTTATTTAAGGGGAGTAAACAGTTGATGCTTTGGTCCAGGATTTTTCGTCAGGATTGGAAAGGAAGGGGACAGAAGCCAGAATAAGAAGGAGGTGGGGAGAGTGGAAAAGCACAAGATAGCAGCTGATAGGTGACACCAGGTAGGGGGTGGGGAGTGGATGGGAGTAGAGGGGAAATGAATGTATGAATGTATTCACGGGATCAGTGAGGGTAGATGAGGATTGTGCGAGTGTAGGTTATGAACTAAGTTCATGAAGAGCAGAGCAACTCAGAAACAGGAGCAGAGTTGAGGTCTGAGGTTGTACAGTCATAGAACACTACAGCACAGAAACAGGCCCATCTAATCCATGCCAAACTATTATTCTGCCCATCACATCGACCTGCACATGAACCATAGCCCTCCAATCACCACCCATCCACGTACCTATCTAAACTTCTCTTAAATTCTGCAATCAAACCCCCATCCACTACTTCTGTTGGCAGCTCGTTCCACACTTGCACCAAGATCTGAATGAAGAAGTTCTCCCTAGGTTCCCCTCAAATATTTCGCCTTCCACCCTAAACCTAAGACTAGTTCTGGTTTCACCCAACTTCACTGAAAAAAACCTGCTTGCATTTATACTGTCTATATCTCTCATGATTTCATATGCCCCAATCAAACCTCTCCTCATTTTCCTACGTTCCAGGTCATAAAATCCTAACATAGTCAATCTATCCCTATAATTCAGTCCTGGCACAGAAGTTGCAACATCTGAGTTACTCTCCACAGGATCCTCAACTCTGACCTGCTCTTGTAACCACATTGTGTGCGGCTTCTCCAATTCTGATTCACATTTACTGTCCATGAAATGACAACACAACCCAGATCAACCCCACATCTGAACTCAGCCTGATCACTCACCCACCATCTGACCGTTTGCACAAATAAGACCATTGCTCATGATGGTTTCCATGTCAGCAATCCCATTCCTCTCAACCCAACCACTTACCCTCTCTTCACCCCAACTGCTCTGCATATTTCCACAAGACCAGAATTAGGCCATTCAGCCCATCATTTGCTCCACCATTCCATCACGGTTGACTTCTCTCTCAACCCCATTCTCCTGCCTTCTCTCCATAACCGTTGGTTCCTTTACAAATCAAGACATTTCCATGCACACGGCAGCTTATTCACTCTTTCACCTGCCCATTAATGCCACTTTGCTCCCTCCTGACCTCAATCACACTCAGCAGCCGATCACACAGCACATCTTTGAGATGTGAGAACACCGGAGCACCCAGGGGAACCTTCACATCCACAGGAAGAATCTCCAAAACTTCCGACCAGCTGTACCGGAAGTCAAAATTAAACTGCAGCTGTGAGACGGTTGCACACAGACAGACAGACTGACCTACCGTCAAAACTCTTGTATATTTCTCATTTGGCAGATACCCCGTCTCTCAGTCAGATGGGCTTGAGTGAGCATTACAGGGCTTGGAATCTGAGCATTCGAGAGACTGATGAAAATTCAGGGGATGATACTGTAAGCAATGAGGGTAAGTTTAAATCCTTAGGATGGACAGTCAGGAGCACAGTAAATGGAGAAAAGCCCATTAATTTAATCTACATGTATTTCAATATGAAAGACTTAACTGGTATGGCGGGTGAACTCTGTGTGAGGGATGTATCTGAGGACCAGGATACAATAGCCACAACAGATACCTGACTGATAGAAGGGCAAGAACCGGCAGCTCAATGCTATCGATGTGATCAGAGTGCAGGTAAGAGAGGAAGGAGAGTGACCCTTAGAGAGAATATTATTGGGAATCATCTGGGAAGGGCATATGGGTAGAACTTAGAAACAAGGAGGAGATGGACACACTGACAGGTTTGTATTGTCAGTGACCAATAGTCAGTGTGGATGGGAGATGATATTCAGAGAGAGTGCAGCTAGTTGTACACATAATAAGATAGTAGCAGTGGGAGATTTTAACTTTCCTCATGTTGCCTGGGATAACCAGAGTCGGAAAGCTTTAGACGGAGAGGAATTCGAGAAATTTGTCCTTCACCAATATATAGAGGGACCTACTGGAGAGGGTGAAACACCGGAACTCCTCCTGGGGAATGAGATACGGCAAATGGTGGCAGAGTCTCTTGTTGAGCTTTTGTGCCCAGTGAACATAACTCTATCAACTATAAAATAGTTCTGGAGAAGGATATCATGGACACAGGAAATTCTGCAGATACTGAAAGGCCAGAGCACTACACACAAAATGCTGGAGGAACTCAGCAATTCAGGCAGCGACTATGGTGGGGAATAACCAGTCGATATTTCGGGCCGAGACCCTTCACCAGCACTGGAAAGCAAGGGGAAAGAAAACAAAATATGAGGGGACAGGAAGCATTACAAGCTGGAAGGTGATAGGTGAAAGCAGATGAGGGGTAATTTCAGTGTGTGGGGGAGTGGGAATGAAGTGAGAAGCTCGGAGTTGATAAGTGGGGAGAAAAAGGTGGAAGGGGGGAAAGAAAAGGTGACGAGTGAAGGAGGAGGAATCTGATCGGAGAGGAGAGTGGAACATGGGAGAAACGGAAGAAGGAGAGGCACCAGAGGGAAGCAATGGGCAGGTGAGGAGAAGAGAAGTGGTAAGAGGGGAGCCAAAAGAGGAAATAAAATGAGAGAAGGAGATGAGGGAGAAATTACTGGGTTAGAAAAATTGATGCTTATGTCATCAGATTGGAGGAATATAAAGTGTTACTCCTCCAATCAGAGAGTGGCCTCATCACGGCAGTAGAGGAGACCATTAACCGACATGTTGGAATGGAAATGAGAAGTAGAATTAGAAGGAGAGGAGGGAGGAGAAGATGCAGTGCGCGCTGCCTCTCCAGTGAAATAGTATCTGTTATTTGTTAAGTAGGGATCCGTGCACAATCCTGATCCCTCCTGACGTGAGAGCGTGTAGGAACATCTGGAGAAACTTCTGAAATGCCCACTTCGCTGCTGCTGCTACTGTGCGGTCCGGAATCTCCGGAGGAGAAGGCCTCCGAGACCTCGGCTTTGCTTGTTTCGGCGGCCGGGATGAGGTCGAAGACATTCGGGAGGCTGTATCGGGGGGGCTGGTCGGAGGCTCCAAGTTTTCAGACGGACTCAGAGTCTGCTGTGGTCGGGTGCTTCCGAGGCATTAATTGTTGGTGCTTGGAAGTTTATGGCAGGGAGAGTTTCTCCCTTTTTGCTGCCTGATATCGGGGACTATCGGAGTCGATCGGGACTTGAGACTCTTTTTTTTTTACCATGCCCATGGACTGTTCTTTATCAAATTATGGTATTGCTTTGCACTGCTGTAACTATTTGTTATAATTATTTGGTTTTGTCAGTGTTCGTCTTTGGTTTGTCCTGTTGTTTTGTGATATCACTCTGGAGGAACATTGTATCATTTCTTCATGCATGCATTTCTAAATGACAATAAACGAGGACTGAGTGTCCTCATAATCTGATCTAATTAAAATAGGTGGCCACTGGCAAATCCCACCTGTTGTGGCCAATGGAGAAGAGATCTTCGACAAAGCGGTGCCCCCCCCACCCTTCTGTGGGATGTCGATCTGTGATTTCAGAATTCCCTCCTCCCCTCTCCACCAGTCTTTTTGGAAAACTGCAGCAGGTTTCACACGGCAATGTGCAGGGATTTCAGTGAACGTCCATAAATCAGAAGACATAGGAGTAGAATCGGGGCCATTCAGCCCATCGAGTCTACTCCGTTATTCCACCATGAATGATTTATTATCCCTCTCAACCCCATTGTCCAGCCTTCTCCCTGTAACCTTGACGCCCTGACAAATCAAGAACCTATCAACCTCCGCTTCAAATATACCCAATGACTAGGTCTCCAGTCATCCACGGAAATGAATTCCACAGGTTCACCACCCTCTGACTAAAGACATTTCACATCTCTGTTCTGAAGGGACATCCTTCTAGACTGAGGCTGTGCCCTCCAGTCTTCGACACTCCAAATAAAGGAAACATCCTCTCTGCATTCACCCTAAATCTTTCAATATTCAGTAGATTTCAACATCTTCTCCCGTCATTCTTCAGAGATTACAAGCCCAGAGGCATCAAACAACTCCTCATACATTAACACTATCACTCCCAGGATCATCCTGGAGCACCTCCTCACTGCTCACCTTCCCAGCTCTCTGACAGTCACTCTCCAGTGTTGTTCTCTGAATGCTGAGCCACAAGAACCACACGGTCGCAGAAAGACAGCAAGAACCGCAGGGAGCTGTGGGCAATATTTTACCATTTCCTGTCATAGTCACCTTCTGTACAGTTACTCCTGTACCTCGCATCACTTTATGTATATAGAATCAGCCTATCTATACAAGCAAATCTTACGTAATTATAATGATTGTATTTATTATGGTTTTTATGTTTATTGCGTTTGTTTTAAGCTACACCGGATCCGTAGTAGCAATCAGTTCATTCTCCTTTACACTTGTGTACTGGAGCAGAATGGTGATGTTGCTGTTAATTGTGCTTAAAATAGACTGTAAGACGTCAGAGCAGATTCAGAGCATTTGGCCCATCGAGTCTGCTCCACCATTTATTATTTCTGCCAAACTCATTCCCCTGCCTTCTCCCAGTAATCTTTACCACACTTACTATCAACCTCCGCTTTAAATATACCCAACGAGGAATGGCAACAAACAATATTGAAGTTGTGGACACAGCCCAGGCATCTGTGGAAACCAGCCTCCCCTCCATGGACTCTGTCTCACTTGGTGCTGCCTCGGAAGAGCAGCCAACATCATCAAGGACCCATCATCAAGGAGACAACGTCTCTTCTCGCCCCTTCCATGGGGCAGAAGATACAAAAGCTTGCAGACAAATACATCTTCAATCATGCTGTTGTCAGAATCTCATCTGCTGAATGACCAACTCTTGTTCTCTCAACCTGCACAGTAGTAGCAGCAGTGCGAGCACTCGAGTCGAGTGTGATTTTCTCCTAAGGGGTTGTCTATGGTGGATCTTCAGAGGCCAGTTCAGGATACACACAAAGGAAGTGACGGCTGTGGTTCCAGATCTCACAATCCTCCCCCCTTCATCACTTGCTCATCAACATAGGACTGAATCCGGAATGTTAGGGTGAATTCTCTAAACGGAGAATGCATGTACATGACTTTGTTTGACTTGGGGCGGTTGATGCACGGGCAGCCACCTCATGGTCCTTAAAAGGCCGGGGTCAGGGTTCAGTGACATGGAGTGCAGACACCTAGGGACCCTTCAAAGCTGCAGCTTTCCTCTGCCTTCACTGCCGTTGTGATGTGTTACCATCTTCCTCCAGCTCCACCATTAAGGTCTTAGTTGGATCGCTCTTTTTCTGGAACATCCTCCCCCTGACCTTACAGACACAGGTGACCATAACTGGAGGGAAGCACCAGACGGCTGAACTCCAGGCGGCCTCGTTCTCGGGATCTCAGGAACTCACCAGCCTCTGTCATGACAAGATGCTGAAACTCAGAGAAGACCTGTGCTGTACTCTCTGTAACTACAACAGGGCACTGTGCATTCTGTTTAATTTTCCTTTTTGTGCTACTGCCACATACCTCTGCTTGGAATGATCCACGTGGAAGGCAATGAGGAGGCGTAAATGAGTGAGATCGATCAGCTGGTTCACCTGGTATTGCGACAACAAGCAAGACCAAGGAACTGATTGTGGACTTCAGGAAGGGGAAGTCAGGAGAACACACAAAATACCTCATCGAGGAGGCTAGTGGTGAGTAGTTTCAAGTATCCGGGTGTTAACATCTCAGAGGATCTGTCCTGGACTCAACACTTTGATGCAATGACAAGGAAGGCTCACAAACTGGGTCTACTTCATGAAGAGTTTGATCAGATTTAGTATGTCACCATGAATTCCCTGAGGATGGAGCCAAAGGACCTGTTGTACTGCACTGATCCACATTCTATGGGACAGACCAGAATTTTCCCATACCCCCATGCCAACAGGAAATGGTGACCTACTCATACAGTAGACAGCATCAGCTTCCGGTGTCGGCCACAGTCGATACACAAAGTAACCAGAGCAGTTTTTCACCCTGATCTCCTGGCTCTGGTCACAGGTGTCGTCACCATCAGTGAAGCAGACGGTCCTGGTCACCTCCCCCTCTCCCAAGCCGGGATGGGGACCTGCGATGAGGATTATAAACATTGTAAATTGTACTCGGTCCCACACTAAGCGGGGAATATATCAGGACCCGCTGAGTTTTTTTTGCAAAACACACGATCATCAGGGATTTACAAAACTAGTTATAATTTCAATAAAATACAGTTACTAACATCCACAAAACACTCAATTCTCTGCAGGGTTCACCTTTCCTGAAACTTCCCCACTGTGCCCATAGTGACCGCTTGTTCCCTCTCTTTCTTTTAATTGATTTTTTATGCATTTCTACAAACCAACCCCAACAGCAAAATGAAGATTAGTACAGTGCAAAATAAATATATCAATTATCTAGTTCATAACAATAAGGAAATAGCACCCAAAATAAAATCATATAAAGTTAGTATCCTCCCCTCCCTCCTACTGAAAAACTCCAGGCCAAACACTACAAGATGTAAAAAAAATTAATCGGAGCATTCAAACTCCCAAAACTGTAAATATAAATAAAAACAAAGAATAATAATGTCTACTACCAATACTAAAATGAAATTGCCATCAAAAAGAAAACCACAGAACTTACAGAGAGAAAAAAAAGCTGAAAGTAAGGGATTAAAAAGAATAAACCTAATCTAAAGAGGAGTTGTGGAAGTATTCAAGAAAAGGTCCCCACACCTTTTGAAACTTCATGTCCAAATTGAGAAGTGAGTAGTGAATTTTTTCAAGGTCTAAGCAGGACATAATATTGTTAAGCCATTGAGCATGGGTAGGTGGGTCAACATCTCTCCACCTAAGAAGAATTAAGCGTCTAACCAAACGAGAGGCAGAAGATAATGTTCGACATTTAGTCAGACTCAAATGCATATCTGCCTCACCCCAGGAACCAAAAAGATCAATCAGAGGATTAGGTTCTAAGTGGCAATTAAGAATATGGGATAAAGATAAAAAAACTTCTCTCCAAAATTTCTCTAGACTAGGACAAGCCCAGTGTATATGGATAAGAGAAGCCTCGCCACCTTTACAGCTGTCACAAGCAGGACTAATGTCAGATAAAATCGCAACAATTTAGATTTAGACATGTGAGCCCTATGCACAACCTTAAACTGTAAAAGACAGTGGCAAGCACATAAAGAGGTTGAATTAACTGACTTAAGAATTGAATCCCAGACCGCATCAAATAAAGAAATATTTAAATCATGCTCCCAAGCAGTTCCAATTTTATCAAAGGGGGCACACCTCAAGGTCACTAATTTATCACGAATAAAAGATACTGAGCCTTTGCCCAATGGATTAATAGATAGAAACAGGTCCACAATGTCTTTCTCAGGCATCACAGGAAAATTAGATAATAAAGGATTAATGAAATGTCTAATTTGAAGGTATCTAAAGAAATGGCTATTAAGTAGATTGAACTTTGCAGAAAGTTGTTAGAAAGTTGCAAAATGATTATCTATGAAAAGATCTTCAAAGTGCCTAATGCCCATTCTATACCAATCATGAAATGTTGAATCTTGCATAGAAGGTAAGAAAAGATGATTATGCAAGATAGGACTAGAAAGGGAGAAACCATGAAGACCATTAGATTTTCTAAACTGAGCCCATATTCTCAGAGTATGTCTGATAAGGGGATTAACAATTAGTCTAGGCAAGCGACAAGGGAATGCAGATCCAGGAAGTGCAAGGAATAAAGAGATCCTTAGTGGAGTTCAACTCCATTGCCACCACTTTCGGACAATCAGACCGATTATTAAAAAAGGAGCAAAAAGTAAGACAGCGAATATTAGCTGTCCAATAATATAAACGGAAGTTAGGTAAAGCCATACCACCTTCTTTTTTAGATTTTTGGAGGTAAGCTTTATTGAGTCTAGAACGCTTGCCCTTCCATAGATAGGACAAAATAATAGAATCTAAGGAGTCAAAAAGAGCTTTACAAATAAAAATTGGAATAGACTGAAATAAGTATAAAAATTTAGGAAGGATATACATTTTAATAATATTAATTCAACCTACCAGAGACTTAGATAAGGGTAACCATTGTGTCAAACTCTGTTTTGTAGAGTTCAAAAGATTAGCAAAATTTTCACAAAAAAGATCCTTGAAATTCCTTGTTACTGTAATACCAAGGTAAGTAAATTGATTATTAACTACTTTAAAAGGGAGGTCACGAAATACTAATGTTTGTGCTTCTCTATTAATTGGGAAGAGTTCAGTCTTGTGTAAATTAAGTTTATAGCCAGAAAGCTGGCTGAATTGATCAAGAAGTAAAAACACTGGGGGTAAGGAAGTGGATGGATTTGATTGAAAAAGAAATAGATCGTCGGCATAAAGAGAAACTTTATGCTCAACACCAACTCTCTAAATCCCCGTCAATTCAGGACAATTTTGAAATGCAATCACCAGTGGCTCTATAGCCAAATCAAAAAGTAAGGGACTTAAAGGACATCCTTGGTGGGTGCCACATTTAAGGCTAAAAGACTGAGATTGCTGAGAGTTAGTCAAAACTGAAGCGGTGGGACATAAGTATAACAATTTAATCCATGAAATAAAACTTTAACCATGATCGAATTTTTCTAAAACCACAAAAAGGTAATTCCACGTGACATGATGAAATACTTTCTCTGCATCAAGAGAAATAACACATTCAGGAGTCCCAATAGAGGGTGAATATAAGAAAATAAGTAAACGTCGTATATTAAAAAAGGGAAGACGATTTTTAATAAAACCAGTTTGGTCATCAGAAATAATAGAAGGTATAAAATTCTCCAATCTTTGAGCCAAAGCTTTGGCCAAGATTTTAACATCAACATTTAACAAAGAAATCGGTCTATACGAAGAACACTCTGTTGGATCTTTACTTTTTTTTTGGCTAAAAGAATAATACATGCCTCATTAAATGATGGTGGCAATTTACCATGTTTAAACAAATCAGATAGAACTAAAAATAACTGAGATGAAAATAATTTATAAAATTCTGCGGAGAACCCATCAAGTCCAGGTGATTTGCCCGATGGCAGTGCAGAAATGGCAGAGGATACTTTTTCTAGTGATAATGGCTCATTAAGTTTTGCTTTAAAGTCAGAGGAGAGCGAAGGAATATTAAAACTATTTTAAAAGTGGTCAACAGAAATATTATTTAAAGATTCAGAGGTATAAAGTCGAGATTAATAATTCTTAAATTAATCATTAATTTCAGAATGATTCGAGGTAATATTTCCATTCTTCATTTGAATCTTTGTAACATGTTGTTTGGCTTCAGAGCATCTCAATTGGTTAACTAAGGACTTGCTGGATTTATCACCATGAATGTAAAAGCGGCTGTTGCTCTCAAGAAGTTGACGTTCAACTGGTTGAGTACAGATAAGGTCACACTTAGTTTGAAATTCTACTCGCTACTTGTACAATTCAGGATTTTTAGTCTGAGCTAAAGTACTTGTTGGTCTAGTACTTTAATCTGACTGATGAAATCTAATCGTTCTAAATGGGTCTTTCTTTTGAGATTCACTGTATATGAAATTATTTGACCCCTCAAATATGCTTTCATGGCATCCCAGACAATCTGGGATGAGATTTCAAATGATGTATTAGTGTTTAAAACGTCAGTGGTTATTCATTTGAGGAAGCCCAGGGAAATTTAAAGACAAGGTAACTGGAGCATGATCCAAATCAATATACTCTGATAATCACAAGAGTTAACAGATGAAATCAGCTGATTATCCATTAAAAATAATCAATTCTAGTCAAAGTATGAGTGACATATGAAAAAAAAATCTCTCAGTAGGATGAAAAAAACACCACACATCAGAGATACCGTAGTTAGAAAGGAAAGAATGAATAGCTAAAGCAGATTTAGTAGGTAATCAAGGAACAATCCAAATCTGGATCTAACCAACAATTAAAGTCACTGCCCAGAATAAGAGAATATAAATTCAGATCGGCTAATAAAGAAAAAAAACGTTCAGAAATGTTCACATCATCCAAATTAGGAGCATACAAATTAGCTAACACTACCTTAGTATTATACAATTTCCCAGAAACAATAATAAAATGACTATTTATATCAGATACCTTACTGTGGAGCTCGAAAGGAACATATTGATTAATAACGATAGAAACCTCCCTGGCTTTGGCCGGGCAGGAAGAATGGAAGTGCTGACCCAGTCATCTTGACTTAAGACGAGAATTGTCAAAACTTCAAATATGAGCTTCTTGCAGAAAAGCAATGTCAGCTTTAAGTTGCTTAAGATGCGAAAACACCTTCCTTCTTTTAACAGGATGGTTCAATCCCTTTACATTCCAGCTTATAAATTTCAACAAGCTAACCATTACCAATTATTAAAACATAGAAAGTAGTAGGCATAAACAAGATCAAACATTCAAATAACAGTTCTGGAGCAAGGGTATAAGTCAATAGAATCAGGACAAAAAAGTGTCCTGAATAACAAAGAATAAAAAAAAGTACTGAATAATGGTGGCACTAGAGAACCCATCCCTCCCTCCAATCCCAAAACTAGATAGCTACCCAAAAAAGCAACAAGCTCTACAAAAAAAAGACATCCCAAAATCCAACTTCCAGTTTCGTAACATTGACATAAGCTCCACTTAACTAGTAATACAGAAACTAGAGAATTTATGCACTACAAATCAAAATTATAGATGAAGAGAAACAATACCATCAAAAAATATAAAACTTAATTCAGAATAATAATCCAAAATAATCTACTTGTGAAGAAATGTCATAATTTACAAACAGAGGAAGAAAAAACAGAAAGAAGAAAAATTTTATGTGTAAAAAGAAGTATTTATTGGCCATTAAAAAAAAAACCAAGTCTGATGTAGTAAAATGGCTGGGAGACCAAAATTTTCAATAAATTTCTGAGCCTCCATTACCAACTAAAACCATTTGTGGTCCTCAGTATTAAGAGTTATTCGGAGGCAGGCTGGATTATGCAAAAAGAACCTGAATCCACAAGAAAGTTTTTTTTTAAAAAAGTACTTATCGGCCATTTTAGAAAGTCAAACTGAGTCCGACATAGTCAAAATGATTAGGAGACCTTCAATAAACTTCTGAGCCTCCTTGACTGATTTAAACCATTTGTGATCCCCAGTATTAAGAGTTATTCGGAGATGGGCTGGGTTATGGAGAGAGGGTTTGAATCCACGATGAAAAAACTCTTTGATAACATCTTTGAACTCAGCACGCATCTTCAAAACTTGAGGGGCATAGTCTTCAACGATACGAATGCTGTGACCCCGATAATCCAGTTTTCCCCTCCAGTGTGCCTCCATGATCAGAAGGTTTTTCACCTGATATCAATGAAAACAGAGAATTACTGGACGTGGCCTAAAGCCCAGGTCAGACCTGGCTATGAATGTCCGGTGCACTCTGTCTAACTCAGGTGGGGTCGAAAGAAATTCCTTCCTGGAAATCTCACAAAGTAAGGAAGAAAAAAATTCAACAGGCGATCTCCTTTCGATAGCCTCTGGCAAACCGAGAATTCGTAGATTATAACGCTTGCTCCAGTTTTCAAGATTGGTTAGCTTGAGAGTAAGCTTGGTGTTTTGTTCAGTCAAATTGGAACAGACAGCTTCCAGCTGCTGAACACGGCGTTTTAAATCTTCGGAAGTTAACTCAATGTGAGATAGACGTTCAGTAAGATCATCCATTCTAGTGTTAATTTGATCCAATTTTGACTCCAACGTACTGAAGGAAGACTTAAATTCAGATACAATGTCTTGTCAATGCAGTTCCAAGATGGAGAGAATCTTGGCAGTCACAGATGTGGAAACTTCTTTTTTCCCAGATTTAGGAAGCTTTGTAGCCATTGTGAGATAAGCGTATTCGTAGGCAGATAAGAAAGCACAAAAAAAATTAACAAACTGGGATAAAAAAAGGGAGATAAGGAGAGGGGAGGTAAGAAATGAAATGCAGCGAAAGTATTAAGCGACTAAACAATCGCCATCTTACCGGAAGTCCCCCTCTCTAAGGATACTTGAGCACAAATGTAACCTCAGAAGAGGGGCAGGAAGCCGGCTTGGACAGAGCCCTCAACTGCCTGACACCTCGACCCGTGAGTGGCTATCCTGGCCAGGCCCAGGAGCAAGCCCAGCAGTCGATTCCCTGAGCAACCCACTCACTCCCACCTCCCCACAGCTCCATACTGCACGACCATATATCAGGAGCATGGGGCTGAAGAGCACTGAGAACCCAAGGAGCAAACCCTTTCAGATACTCAAACAGGGGCTGCGACCTCTCATACTCCATTTAAACATGGTACATTGATCCCTCCCGGCCACAGAAAGGACAGGTGGACAGATGGGGTGCCAGTGAATCAGCTCAAAAATCTGTTGCACGATACTACAGGATCCACTGTTAAATGGTGTGGTTCTCAAATCTTCCCCTGATGTGTCCATCAGTTGGTGAAACCCCACCCTCTGGTCTACTCATATTCAGTCACTGAAGAATATTCAAAGCCATTTTAATTAATCATGGTATACTGTACTTATTTCTACATGATAATATATATTTTAATTAGTGGAAATCAGGACAACTCGGACACTAGATACAAATTCACAGGTGACATCACTGTGGCTGGTAAAGTCTCTGGTGACAATGAGGAGGCCTACAGAAGTGAGACATCTCAGCTGGTTGACTGGTGTCACAAAACCAACCTCACACTCAGCATCAACTTGACCAAGCGATTGATTGTGGACTTCAGCAAAGGGGAGTAGGGATTTGGGATTACTCTGTAGACATCCAGATTGTCAGTCTGACTCTCCCCTGAAAGTAACTGAGCCCCATCGGTATGAACTCTGACCTTACCATTTAACCAGCCTGGTTTCTTCCCGGAGCAGCGATGACCACGAACAGTCATCTCAGGAATCTTCTGTCCACTGGAACTGAAACAACAAGTAGAGTTAAGTGCTGAAATTAGCATATTCACCCAGAGAGACCAGGCAATGGGGCCCATTCCTTCCTCAACCTGTACCCTGGTGAATATTCTTCTCATGCTGGGAGTCTTCCTTCTGTTTTCTCTATCTCCTTCTACCTTCCCCTTCTCTCTCTCTGGAATGTGGGATCTCCCCTCTCCCCATATTTACTCCCTATAATGCCAATCCCCCTGCAGTTTCCCAATGCACACCCCTTGTCCTCCTGAGCAACACAGAAAAAATGCTGCAGGAACTCAGCAGATTAGGCAGAATCCATGGAAATTAATGAACAGTTGAGGTTTCGGACCAAGGTCCTTCATCAGGAAGGGGGAAGATGTCTGAATAAAAAGTTTGGGGGAGAGGAAGAGGACAGCTAGAAAGTGATAGATGAAGCCAGGAGGGTAGGAAAGATAAAGGGCTGAAGAGGAGAGTAAACCATAGGAGAAAGGGAAGGATTAAAGGACCGGGGGAGGTGATAGGGAGGTGAGAAGAGACAAGAGGCTAGAATGGGGAACAGAAGAGAGAGTAGGGGAAAAGAAAAAAAAAACAGGAAAAGTTACTGGAAGGAGATGTCAAACTTCATGCCATCAGGTTGGAGGCTGCCTAGATAAGGTGTTACTCCTCCACCAGAAGAGTGGCCTCATCATGGCACAAAATGACACCATGGACCAACATGTCGGAACTAGAATGGTGATGTTATTAAGAAGGTTGGTCACTGGGAAATTCTGCTTTTGGCAGATGGAGCAGAGGTGCTCGACAAAGCAGTTCCCAGAATTACATCAGATCTCACCAATATAAATGAGGCCACATTGGGGACACCAGATAGAGTAGAGAACCCCAATATGTTTGCAGATGAAGTGGTGCCTCACCAGGAAGGAATATTTGGGGGTGAGAGAGGAGGTGAATGGACAGGTACAGCATTTCTCCTTGTTCTCCTGTTTACATTCACCTCTGTGTCCACTTTCTCAGTGATTATCTCCTCACATTACCTGTTAAATCTGTACCATCCCACTGTAAGATTTCCATCACCCATCCATTCTCCACTGGTACACTCAGTGTTGTTACAAATGGTGCTCCTCCAGGGCTGATCCAGGATGGTGTGGGTCACACACAGATCACCAGGTGCTGAGTCTGCGGCTGGACAGAACGATGTTCAGTGTGAATGCAAAGTTCAGCTCAGTTTCTCCAGCCTCTCAATTCCCCCATCTGTAATACACTGTCACCAACCCCAGAGAGCTCAAAATGTTCCAATTATTCTATGACAATAACAACATGACCCATAATACCTTAAGACACAGGAGCAGAATCAGGCCAAAATGACCCATCGAGTCTTCTCCATCATCCATCACAGTTGATAAATTATCCCACATATCCTTATTCTTCTGCATTCACCCCATGGTCTTTGACACCCTTGCTAATCAAAATCCTATAAACCTCTGCTTTAAACGTACCAAATGACTTGGCCTCCACCAACAACTGTAGCAATGAATTCGACAGATTCACCACAGGTGACAATGACAGGTCAACTGTAAACTTTACACTGACAGTTATGCTAACACACAGACACAGGGTGAAACTACCAACCTGCTCACAGGGAGTGGGAATTGAACACAGGTCAATGTCACTGTAAAACAATACACTGACTGTTATGCTATACACACAGTCACTGGGAGAAACTACCAACCTGCTCACAGAGAGTGGGAATTGAACACAGGTCAATGTCACTGTAAAACTTTACACTAACTGTTATGCTAACACACAGACACAGGGTGAAATTCCCAACCTGCCTACAGAGAGTGGGAATTGAACACAGGTCAAAGTTACTGTAAAACCTTACACTGACCGTTATGCTAACACACGGACACAGGGTGAAACTACCAACCTGCTCACAGAGAGTGGGAATTGAACACAGGTCAATGTCACAATCAAACAATATACTGACTGTTATGATAACACAGAGTCACAGGGTGAAACTACCAACCTGCTCACAGAGAGTGGGAATTGAACACAGGTCAATGTCACTGTAAAATTTTACACTGACTGTTAAGCTAACACACTGACACCGTGTGAAACTACAAACCTGCTCACAGAGAGTGGGAATTGAACACAGGTCAAAGTTACTGTAAAACTTTACACTGACTGTTATGCTAACACACAGACACAGGGTGAAACTACCAACCTGCTCACAGAGAGTGGAAATTGAACACAGGTCAATGACACAATAAAACAATACACTGACTGTTATGCTAAAACACAGTCACAGGGTGAAACTACCAACCTGCTCACAGAGAGTGGGAATTCAACACAGGTCAATGTCACTGTAAAACTTTACACTGACTGTTATGCTAATAAACAGATACACGGTGAAACTACCAAACTGCTCACAGAGAGTGGAAATTGAACACAGGTCAATGACACAATAAAACAATACACTGACTGTTATGCTAACACACAGTCACAGGGTGAAACTACCAACCTGCTCACAGACAGTGGGAATTCAACACAGGTCAATGTCACTGTAAAACAATACACTGACTGTTATGCTAACACACAGCCACAGGGTGGAACTACCAACCTGCCCACAGAGAGTGGGAATTGAACACAGGTCAATGTCACTGTAAAACTTTACACTGACTGTTAAGCTAACACACTGACACCGTGTGAAACTACCAACCTGCCCACAGAGAGTGGGAATTGAACACAGGTCAATGTCACTGTAAAACTTTACACTGACTGTTAAGCTAACACACTGACACCGTGTGAAACAACGAACCTGCCCACAGAGAGTGGGAATTGAACACAGGTCAATGTCACTGTAAAACTTTACACTGACTGTTAAGCTAACACACTGACACCGTGTGAAACTACCAACCTGCGCACAGAGAGTGGGAATTGAACACAGGTCAATGTCACGGTAAAGCTTAACACAAACTGTTATGCTAACACACAGACACAGGGTGAAACTACCAACCTGCTCACAGAGAGTGGGAATTGAACACAGGTCAATGTCACAATAAAACAATACACTGACAGTTAAGCTAACACACAGACACAGGGTGAAACTACCAATCTGCTCACAGAGAGTGGGAATTGAACACAGGTCAATGACACTGTAAAACTTTACACTGACTGTTATGCTAACACACAGACACAGGGTGAAACTACCAACCTGCTCACAGACAGTGGGAATTGAACACAGGTCAATGTCACTGTAAAACAATACACTGACTGTTATGCAATACACACAGTCACTGGGAGAAACTACCAACCTGCTCACAGAGAGTGGGAATTGAACACAGGTCAATGTCACTGTAAAACTTTACACTAACTGTTATGCTAACACACAGACACAGGGTGAAATTCCCAACCTGCCTACAGAGAGTGGGAATTGAACACAGGTCAATGTCACTGTAAAACTTTACACTGACTGTTATGCTAACACACAGACACAGGGTGAAACTACCAACCTGCTCACAGAGAGTGGGAATTGAACACAGGTCAATGTCACTGTAAAACTTTACTCTGACTGTTATGCTAACACACAGACACCGGGTGAAACTACCAATCTGCTCACAGAGAGTGGGAATTGAACACAGGTCAATGCCACAATAAAACAATACACTGACAGTTATGCTAACACACAGACACAGGGTGAAACTACCCACCTGCTCACAGAGAGTGGGAATTGAACACAGGTCAATGTCACTGTAAAACTTTACACTGACTGTTATGCTAACACACAGACACAGGGTGAAACTACCAACCTGCTCACAGAGAGTGGGAATTGAACACAGGTCAATGTCACTGTAAAACAATACACCGACAGTTATGCTAACACACTGACACCGGGTGAAACTACCAACCTGCTCACAGAGAGTGGGAATTGAACACAGGTCAATGTCACGGTAAAGCTTTACACTAACTGTTATGCTAACACACAGACACAGGGTGAAACTACCAACCTGCTCACAGAGAGTGGGAATTGAACACAGGTCAATGTCACAGTAAAGCTTTACACTAACTATTCTGCTAACACACAGTCACAGGGAGAAAATACCAACCTGCTCACAGAGAGTGGGAATTGAACACAGGTCAATGTCACTGTAAAACTTTACACTGACTGTTAAGCTAACACACTGACACCGTGTGAAACTACAAACGTGCTCACAGAGAGTGGGAATTGAACACAGGTCAATGTCACTGTAAAACTTTACACTAACAGTTATGCTAACAAACAGACACAAGGTGAAACTACCAACCAGCTCACAGAGAGTGGGAATTGAACACAGGTCAATGTCACTGTAAAACTTTACACTGACAGTTATGCTAACACACAGACACAGGGTGAAACAACCAACCAGCTCACAGAGAGTGGGAATTGAACACAGGTCAATGTCACTGTAAAACTTTACACTAACAGTTATGCTAACAAACAGACACAGGGTGAAACTACCAACCAGCTCACAGAGAGTGGGAATTGAACACAGGTCAATGTCACTGTAAAACTTTACACTGACAGTTATGCTAACACACAGACACAGGGTGAAACTACCAACCTGCTCACAGAGAGTGGGAATTGAACACAGGTCAATGTCACTGTAAAACAATACACTGACTGTTATGCTATACACACAGTCACTGGGAGAAACTACCACCCTGCTCACAGAGAGTGGGAATTGAACACAGGTCAATGTCACTGTAAAACTTTACACTAACTGTTATGCTAACACACAGACACAGGGTGAAATTCCCAACCTGCCTACAGAGAGTGGGAATTGAACACAGGTCAAAGCTCCTGTAAAACTTTACACTGACCGTTATGCTAACACACGGACAAAGGGTGAAACTACCAACCTGCTCACAGAGAGTGGGAATTGAACACAGGTCAATGTCACAATCAAACAATATACTGACTGTTATGATAACACACAGACACCGGGTGAAATTACCAACCTGCTCACAGAGAGTGGGAATTGAACACAGGTCAATGTCACTGTAAAACTTTACAGTGACTGTTAAGCTAACACACTGACACCGTGTGAAACTACAAACCTGCTCACAGAGAGTGGGAAATGAACACAGGTCAATGTCACTGTAAAATTTTACACTGACAGTTATGCTAACACACAGACACAGGGTGAAACTACCAACCAGCTCACAGAGAGTGGGAATTGAACACAGGTCAATGTCACTGTAAAACTTTACACTGACTGTTATGCTAACACACAGACACAGGGTGAAACTACCAACCTGCCCACAGAGAGTGGGAATTGATCACAGGTCAATGTCACAATAAAACAATACACTGACTGCTATGCTAACACACTGACACAGGGTGAAACTACCAACCTGCTCACAGAGAGTGGGAATTGAACACAGGTCAATGTCACTGTAAAACTTTACACTGACAGTTATGCTAACACACAGACACAGGGTGAAACTACCAACCTGCTCACAGAGAGTGGGAATTGAACACAGGTCAATGTCACTGTAAAACTTTACACTAACTGTTATGCTAACACACTGACACCGTGTGAAACTACCAACCTGCTCACAGAGAGTGGGAATTGAACACAGGTCTATGTCACTGTAAAACTTTACACTGACTGTTATGCGAACACACAGTCACAGGGTGAAACTACCAACCTGCTCACAGAGAGTGGGAATTGAACACAGTTCAATGTCACAATCAAACAATATACTGACTGTTATGATAACACACAGACACCGGGTGAAATTACCAACCTTCTCAGAGAGTGGGAATTGAACACAGGTCAATGTCACTGTAAAACTTTACAGTGACTGTTAAGCTAACACACTGACACCGTGTGAAACTACAAACCTGCTCACAGAGAGTGGGAAATGAACACAGGTCAATGTCACTGTAAAATTTTACACTGACAGTTATGCTAACACACAGACACAGGGTGAAACTACCAACCAGCTCACAGAGAGTGGGAATTGAACACAGGTCAATGTCACTGTAAAACTTTACACTGACTGTTATGCTAACACACAGACACAGGGTGAAACTACCAACCTGCCCACAGAGAGTGGGAATTGATCACAGGTCAATGTCACAATAAAACAATACACTGACTGCTATGCTAACACACTGACACAGGGTGAAACTACCAACCTGCTCACAGAGAGTGGGAATTGAACACAGGTCAATGTCACTGTAAAACTTTACACTGACAGTTATGCTAACACACAGACACAGGGTGAAACTACCAACCTGCTCACAGAGAGTGGGAATTGAACACAGGTCAATGTCACTGTAAAACTTTACACTAACTGTTATGCTAACACACTGACACCGTGTGAAACTACCAACCTGCTCACAGAGAGTGGGAATTGAACAGAGGTCAATGTCACGGTAAAGCTTTACACTAACTGTTATGCTAACACACAGACACAGGGTGAAACTACCAACCTGCTCACAGAGAGTGGGAATTGAACACAGGTCAATGTCACAGTAAAGCTTTACACTAACTATTCTGCTAACACACAGTCACAGGGAGAAAATACCAACCTGCTCACAGAGAGTGGGAATTGAACACAGGTCAATGTCACTGTAAAACTTTACACTGACTGTTAAGCTAACACACTGACACCGTGTGAAACTACAAACGTGCTCACAGAGAGTGGGAATTGAACACAGGTCAATGTCACTGTAAAACTTTACACTAACAGTTATGCTAACAAACAGACACAAGGTGAAACTACCAACCAGCTCACAGAGAGTGGGAATTGAACACAGGTCAATGTCACTGTAAAACTTTACACTGACAGTTATGCTAACACACAGACACAGGGTGAAACAACCAACCAGCTCACAGAGAGTGGGAATTGAACACAGGTCAATGTCACTGTAAAACTTTACACTAACAGTTATGCTAACAAACAGACACAGGGTGAAACTACCAACCAGCTCACAGAGAGTGGGAATTGAACACAGGTCAATGTCACTGTAAAACTTTACACTGACAGTTATGCTAACACACAGACACAGGGTGAAACTACCAACCTGCTCACAGAGAGTGGGAATTGAACACAGGTCAATGTCACTGTAAAACAATACACTGACTGTTATGCTATACACACAGTCACTGGGAGAAACTACCACCCTGCTCACAGAGAGTGGGAATTGAACACAGGTCAATGTCACTGTAAAACTTTACACTAACTGTTATGCTAACACACAGACACAGGGTGAAATTCCCAACCTGCCTACAGAGAGTGGGAATTGAACACAGGTCAAAGCTCCTGTAAAACTTTACACTGACCGTTATGCTAACACACGGACAAAGGGTGGAACTACCAACCTGCTCACAGAGAGTGGGAATTGAACACAGGTCAATGTCACAATCAAACAATATACTGACTGTTATGATAACACACAGACACCGGGTGAAATTACCAACCTGCTCACAGAGAGTGGGAATTGAACACAGGTCAATGTCACTGTAAAACTTTACAGTGACTGTTAAGCTAACACACTGACACCGTGTGAAACTACAAACCTGCTCACAGAGAGTGGGAAATGAACACAGGTCAATGTCACTGTAAAACTTTACACTGACTGTTATGCTAACACACAGACACAGGGTGAAACTACCAACCTGCCCACAGAGAGTGGGAATTGATCACAGGTCAATGTCACAATAAAACAATACACTGACTGCTATGCTAACACACTGACACAGGGTGAAACTACCAACCTGCTCACAGAGAGTGGGAATTGAACACAGGTCAATGTCACTGTAAAACTTTACACTGACAGTTATGCTAACACGCAGACACAGGGTGAAACTACCAACCTGCTCACAGAGAGTGGGAATTGAACACAGGTCAATGTCACTGTAAAACTTTACACTAACTGTTATGCTAACACACTGACACCGTGTGAAACTACCAACCTGCTCACAGAGAGTGGGAATTGAACACAGGTCTATGTCACTGTAAAACTTTACACTGACTGTTATGCGAACACACAGTCACAGGGTGAAACTACCAACCTGCTCACAGAGAGTGGGAATTGAACACAGGTCAATGTCACAATCAAACAATATACTGACTGTTATGATAACACACAGACACCGAGTGAAATTACCAACCTGCTCACAGAGAGTGGGAATTGAACACAGGTCAATGTCACTGTAAAACTTTACAGTGACTGTTAAGCTAACACACTGACACCGTGTGAAACTACAAACCTGCTCACAGAGAGTGGGAAATGAACACAAGTCAATGTCACTGTAAAATTTTACACTGACAGTTATGCTAACACACAGACACAGGGTGAAACTACCAACCAGCTCACAGAGAGTGGGAATTGAACACAGGTCAATGTCACTGTAAAACTTTACACTGACTGTTATGCTAACACACAGACACAGGGTGAAACTACCAACCTGCCCACAGAGAGTGGGAATTGATCACAGGTCAATGTCACAATAAAACAATACACTGACTGCTATGCTAACACACTGACACAGGGTGAAACTACCAACCTGCTCACAGAGAGTGGGAATTGAACACAGGTCAATGTCACTGTAAAACTTTACACTGACAGTTATGCTAACACACAGACACAGGGTGAAACTACCAACCTGCTCACAGAGAGTGGGAATTGAACACAGGTCAATGTCACTGTAAAACTTTACACTAACTGTTATGCTAACACACTGACACCGTGTGAAACTACCAACCTGCTCACAGAGAGTGGGAATTGAACACAGGTCTATGTCACTGTAAAACTTTACACTGACTGTTATGCGAACACACAGTCACAGGGTGAAACTACCAACCTGCTCACAGAGAGTGGGAATTGAACACAGGTCAATGTCACTGTAAAACTTTACACTGACTGTTAAGCTAACACACTGACACCGTGTGAAACTACAAACCTGCTCACAGAGAGTGGGAATTGAACACAGGTCAATGTCACTGTAAAACTTTACACTAACTCTTATGCTAACACACAGACACAGGGTGAAAC
This sequence comes from Hypanus sabinus, assembly GCF_030144855.1. Lineage (NCBI taxonomy): Eukaryota > Metazoa > Chordata > Chondrichthyes > Myliobatiformes > Dasyatidae > Hypanus > Hypanus sabinus. The sequence goes on from NW_026780853.1 coordinate 287,414, forward strand.
TACCAACCAGCTCACAGAGAGTGGGAGTTGAACACAGGTCAGTGTCACTGTAAAACTTTACACTGACAGTTATGCTAACACACAGACACAGGGTGAAACTACCAAACTGCTCACAGAGAGTGGGAATTGAACACAGGTCAATGTCACTGTAAAACGTTACTCTAACTGTTATGCTAACACACAGACACAGGGTGAAACTACCAACCTGCTCACAGAGAGTGGGAATTGAACACAGGTCAATGTCACAATAAAACAAAACACTGACAGTTATGCTAACACACAGACACAGGGTGAAACTACCAACCAGCTCACAGAGAGTTGGAATTGAACACAGGTGAATGTCACTGTAAAACTTTGCACTGACTGTTAAGCTAACACACTGACACCGTGTGAAACTACAAACCTGCTCACAGAGAGTGGGTATTGAACACAGGTCAATGTCTCTGTAAAACTTTACACTAAATGTTATGCTAACACACAGACACCGGGTGAAACTACCAACCTGCTCACAGAGCGTGGGAATTGAACACAGGTCAATGTCACTGTAAAACGTTACTCTGACTGTTATGCTAACACACAGAAACAGGGTGAAACTACCAACCTGCTCACAGAGAGTGGGAATTGAACACAGGTCAATGTCACAATAAAACAAAACACTGACAGTTATGCTAACACACAGACACAGGGTGAAACTACCAACCAGCTCACAGAGAGTTGGAATTGAACACAGGTGAATGTCACTGTAAAACTTTGCACTGACTGTTAAGCTAACACACTGACACCGTGTGAAACTACAAACCTGCTCACAGAGAGTGGGTATTGAACACAGGTCAATGTCTCTGTAAAACTTTACACTAAATGTTATGCTAACACACAGACACCGGGTGAAACTACCAACCTGCTCACAGAGTGTGGGAATTGAACACAGGTCAATGTCACGGTAAAACTTTACACTAACTGTTCTGCTAACACACAGACACAGGGTGAAACTACCAACCAGCTCACAGAGAGTGGGAATTGAACACAGGTCAATGTCACGGTAAAGCTTTACACTAACTGTTATGCTAACACACAGACACAGGGTGAAACTACCAACCTGCTCACAGAGAGTGGGAATTGAACACAGGTCAATGTCACAGTAAAACTTTACACTATCTGTTCTGCCAAGACACTGACACCGGGTGAAACTACCAACCTGCCCGCAGAGACTGGGAATTGAAGACAGGTCAATGTCACTGTAAAACAATACACTGACTGTTATGCTAACACACAGACACAGGGTGAAACTACCAACCTGCCCACAGAGAGTGGGAATTGAACACAGGTCAATGTCACTGTAAAACTTTACACTGACTGTTATGCTAACACACAGATACAGGGTGAAACTACCAACCTGCTCACAGAGAGTAGGAATTCAACACAGGTCAGTGTCAGTGTAAAACAATACACTGACTGTTATGCTAACACACAGTCACTGGGAGAAACTACCAACCAACTCACAGAGAGTGGGAATTGAACACAGGTCAATGTCAATGTAAAACTTTACACTAACTGTTATGCTAACACACAGACACAGGGTGAAACTACCACCCTGCTCACAGAGAGTGGGAATTGAACACAGGTCAATGTCACTGTAAAACAATACACCGACAGTTATGCTAACACACTGACACCGGGTGAAACTACCAACCTGCTCACAGAGAGTGGGAATTGAACACAGGTCAGTGTCACTGTAAAGCTTTACACTAACTGTTATGCTAACACACAGACTCAGGGTGAAACTACCAACCTGCTCACAGAGAGTGGGAATTCAACAAAGGTCAATGTCACTGTAAAGCTTTACACTAACTATTCTGCTAACACACAGTCACAGGGTGAAACTACCAACCAGCTCACAGAGAGTGGGAATTGAACACAGGTCAATGTCACTGTAAAACTTTACACTAACAGTTATGCTAACAAACAGACACAGGGTGAAACTACCAACCAGCTCACAGAGAGTGGGAATTGAACACAGGTCAATGTCACTGTAAAACTTTACACTGACAGTTATGCTAACACACAGACACAGGGTGAAACTACCAACCTGCTCACAGAGAGTGGGAATTGAACACAGGTCAATGTCACAATCAAACAATATACTGACTGTTATGATAACACAGAGTCACAGGGTGAAACTACCAACCTGCTCACAGAGAGTGGGAATTGAACACAGGTCAATGTCACTGTAAAACTTTACCCTGACTGTTAAGCTAACACACTGACACCGTGTGAAACTACAAACGTGCTCACAGAGAGTGGGAATTGAACACAGGTCAATGTCACTGTAAAACTTTACACTAACAGTTATGCTAACAAACAGACACAGGGTGAAACTACCAACCAGCTCACAGAGAGTGGGAATTGAACACAGGTCAATGTCACTGTAAAACTTTACACTGACAGTTATGCTAACACACAGACACAGGGTGAAACTACCAACCTGCTCACAGGGAGTGGGAATTGAACACAGGTCAATGTCACTGAAAAACAATACACTGACTGTTATGCTATACACACAGTCACTGGGAGAAACTACCAACCTGCTCACAGAGAGTGGGAATTGAACACAGGTCAATGTCACTGTAAAACTTTACACTAACTGTTATGCTAACACACAGACACAGGGTGAAATTCCCAACCTGCCTACAGAGAGTGGGAATTGAACACAGGTCAAAGTTACTGTAAAACTTTACACTGACCGTTATGCTAACACACGGACACAGGGTGAAACTACCAACCTGCTCACAGAGAGTGGGAATTGAACACAGGTCAATGTCACAATCAAACAATATACTGACTGTTATGATAACACAGAGTCACAGGGTGAAACTACCAACCTGCTCACAGAGAGTGGGAATTGAACACAGGTCAATGTCACTGTAAAATTTTACACTGACTGTTAAGCTAACACACTGACACCGTGTGAAACTACAAACCTGCTCACAGAGAGTGGGAATTGAACACAGGTCAAAGTTACTGTAAAACTTTACACTGACTGTTATGCTAACACACAGACACAGGGTGAAACTACCAACCTGCTCACAGAGAGTGGAAATTGAACCCAGGTCAATGACACAATAAAACAATACACTGACTGTTATGCTAACACACAGTCACAGGGTGAAACTACCAACCTGCTCACAGACAGTGGGAATTCAACACAGGTCAATGTCACTGTAAAACAATACACTGACTGTTATGCTAACACACAGACACAGGGTGAAACTACCAACCTGCCCACAGAGAGTGGGAATTGAACACAGGTCAATGTCACTGTAAAACTTTACACTGACTGTTAAGCTAACACACTGACACCGTGTGAAACTACCAACCTGCCCACAGAGAGTGGGAATTGAACACAGGTCAATGTCACTGTAAAACTTTACAATGACTGTTAAGCTAACACACTGACACCGTGTGAAACAACCAACCTGCCCACAGAGTGGGAATTGAACACAGGTCAATGTCACTGTAAAACTTTACACTGACTGTTAAGCTAACACACTGACACCGTGTGAAACTACCAACCTGCGCACAGAGAGTGGGAATTGAACACAGGTCAATGTCACGGTAAAGCTTAACACAAACTGTTATGCTAACACACAGACACAGGGTGAATCTACCAACCTGCTCACAGAGAGTGGGAATTGAACACAGGTCAATGTCACAGTAAAACAATACACTGACAGTTAAGCTAACACACAGACACAGGGTGAAACTACCAATCTGCTCACAGAGAGTGGGAATTGAACACAGGTCAATGACACTGTAAAACTTTACACTGACTGTTATGCTAACACACAGACACAGGGTGAAACTACCAACCTGCTCACAGACAGTGGGAATTGAACACAGGTCAATGTCACTGTAAAACAATACACTGACTGTTATGCAATACACACAGTCACTGGGAGAAACTACCAACCTGCTCACAGAGAGTGGGAATTGAACACAGGTCAATGTCACTGTAAAACTTTACACTAACTGTTATGCTAACACACAGACACAGGGTGAAATTCCCAACCTGCCTACAGAGAGTGGGAATTGAACACAGGTCAATGTCACTGTAAAACTTTACACTGACTGTTATGCTAACACACAGACACAGGGTGAAACTACCAACCTGCTCACAGAGAGTGGGAATTGAACACAGGTCAATGTCACTGTAAAACTTTACTCTGACTGTTATGCTAACACACAGACACCGGGTGAAACTACCAACCTGCTCACAGAGAGTGGGAATTGAACACAGGTCAATGCCACAATAAAACAATACACTGACAGTTATGCTAACACACAGACACAGGGTGAAACTACCCACCTGCTCACAGAGAGTGGGAATTGAACACAGGTCAATGTCACTGTAAAACTTTACACTGACTGTTATGCTAACACACAGACACAGGGTGAAACTACCAACCTGCTCACAGAGAGTGGGAATTGAACATAGGTCAATGTCACTGTAAAACAATACACCGACAGTTATGCTAACACACTGACACCGGGTGAAACTACCAACCTGCTCACAGAGAGTGGGAATTGAACACAGGTCAATGTCACGGTAAAGCTTTACACTAACTGTTATGCTAACACACAGACACAGGGTGAAACTACCAACCTGCTCACAGAGAGTGGGAATTGAACACAGGTCAATGTCACAGTAAAGCTTTACACTAACTATTCTGCTAACACACAGTCACAGGGAGAAAATACCAACCTGCTCACAGAGAGTGGGAATTGAACACAGGTCAATGTCACTGTAAAACTTTACACTGACTGTTAAGCTAACACACTGACACCGTGTGAAACTACAAACGTGCTCACAGAGAGTGGGAATTGAACACAGGTCAATGTCACTGTAAAACTTTACACTAACAGTTATGCTAACAAACAGACACAAGGTGAAACTACCAACCAGCTCACAGAGAGTGGGAATTGAACACAGGTCAATGTCACTGTAAAACTTTACACTGACAGTTATGCTAACACACAGACACAGGGTGAAACTACCAACCAGCTCACAGAGAGTGGGAATTGAACACAGGTCAATGTCACTGTAAAACTTTACACTAACAGTTATGCTAACAAACAGACACAGGGTGAAACTACCAACCAGCTCACAGAGAGTGGGAATTGAACACAGGTCAATGTCACTGTAAAACTTTACACTGACAGTTATGCTAACACACAGACACAGGGTGAAACTACCAACCTGCTCACAGAGAGTGGGAATTGAACACAGGTCAATGTCACTGTAAAACAATACACTGACTGTTATGCTATACACACAGTCACTGGGAGAAACTACCACCCTGCTCACAGAGAGTGGGAATTGAACACAGGTCAATGTCACTGTAAAACTTTACACTAACTGTTATGCTAACACACAGACACAGGGTGAAATTCCCAACCTGCCTACAGAGAGTGGGAATTGAACACAGGTCAAAGCTCCTGTAAAACTTTACACTAACTGTTATGCTAACACAAAGACACAGGGTGAAACTACCAACCTGCTCACAGAGAGTGGGTATTGAACACAGGTCAATGTCTCTGTAAAACTTTACACTAAATGTTATGCTAACACACAGACACCGGGTGAAACTACCAACCTGCTCACAGAGCGTGGGAATTGAACACAGGTCAATGTCACGGTAAAACTTTACACTAACTGTTCTGCTAACACACAGACACAGGGTGAAACTACCAACCATCTCACAGAGAGTGGGAATTGAACACAGGTCAATGTCACGGTAAAGCTTTACACTAACTGTTATGCTAACACACAGACACAGGGTGAAACTACCAACCTGCTCACAGAGAGTGGGAATTGAACACAGGTCAATGTCACAGTAAAACTTTACACTATCTGTTCTGCCAAGACACTGACACCGGGTGAAACTACCAACCTGCCCGCAGAGACTGGGAATTGAAGACAGGTCAATGTCACTGTAAAACAATACACTGACTGTTATGCTAACACACAGACACAGGGTGAAACTACCAACCTGCCCACAGAGAGTGGGAATTGAACACAGGTCAATGTCACTGTAAAACTTTACACTGACTGTTATGCTAACACACAGATACAGGGTGAAACTACCAACCTGCTCACAGAGAGTAGGAATTGAACACAGGTCAGTGTCAGTGTAAAACAATACACTGACTGTTATGCTAACACACAGTCACTGGGAGAAACTACCAACCTGCTCACAGAGAGTGGGAATTGAACACAGGTCAATGTCACTGTAAAACTTTACACTAACTGTTATGCTAACACACAGACACAGGGTGAAATTCCCAACCTGCCTACAGAGAGTGGGAATTGAACACAGGTCAAAGTTACTGTAAAACCTTACACTGACCGTTATGCTAACACACGGACACAGGGTGAAACTACCAACCTGCTCACAGAGAGTGGGAATTGAACACAGGTCAATGTCACAATCAAACAATATACTGACTGTTATGATAACACAGAGTCACAGGGTGAAACTACCAACCTGCTCACAGAGAGTGGGAATTGAACACAGGTCAATGTCACTGTAAAATTTTACACTGACTGTTAAGCTAACACACTGACACCGTGTGAAACTACAAACCTGCTCACAGAGAGTGGGAATTGAACACAGGTCAAAGTTACTGTAAAACTTTACACTGACTGTTATGCTAACACACAGACACAGGGTGAAACTACCAACCTGCTCACAGAGAGTGGAAATTGAACACAGGTCAATGACACAATAAAACAATACACTGACTGTTATGCTAAAACACAGTCACAGGGTGAAACTACCAACCTGCTCACAGAGAGTGGGAATTCAACACAGGTCAATGTCACTGTAAAACTTTACACTGACTGTTAAGCTAACACACTGACACCGTGTGAAACTACCAACCTGCCCACAGAGAGTGGGAATTGAACACAGGTCAATGTCACTGTAAAACTTTACACTGACTGTTAAGCTAACACACTGACACCGTGTGAAACAACGAACCTGCCCACAGAGAGTGGGAATTGAACACAGGTCAATGTCACTGTAAAACTTTACACTGACTGTTAAGCTAACACACTGACACCGTGTGAAACTACCAACCTGCGCACAGAGAGTGGGAATTGAACACAGGTCAATGTCACGGTAAAGCTTAACACAAACTGTTATGCTAACACACAGACACAGGGTGAAACTACCAACCTGCTCACAGAGAGTGGGAATTGAACACAGGTCAATGTCACAATAAAACAATACACTGACAGTTAAGCTAACACACAGACACAGGGTGAAACTACCAATCTGCTCACAGAGAGTGGGAATTGAACACAGGTCAATGACACTGTAAAACTTTACACTGACTGTTATGCTAACACACAGACACAGGGTGAAACTACCAACCTGCTCACAGACAGTGGGAATTGAACACAGGTCAATGTCACTGTAAAACAATACACTGACTGTTATGCAATACACACAGTCACTGGGAGAAACTACCAACCTGCTCACAGAGAGTGGGAATTGAACACAGGTCAATGTCACTGTAAAACTTTACACTAACTGTTATGCTAACACACAGACACAGGGTGAAATTCCCAACCTGCCTACAGAGAGTGGGAATTGAACACAGGTCAATGTCACTGTAAAACTTTACACTGACTGTTATGCTAACACACAGACACAGGGTGAAACTACCAACCTGCTCACAGAGAGTGGGAATTGAACACAGGTCAATGTCACTGTAAAACTTTACTCTGACTGTTATGCTAACACACAGACACCGGGTGAAACTACCAATCTGCTCACAGAGAGTGGGAATTGAACACAGGTCAATGCCACAATAAAACAATACACTGACAGTTATGCTAACACACAGACACAGGGTGAAACTACCCACCTGCTCACAGAGATTGGGAATTGAACACAGGTCAATGTCACTGTAAAACTTTACACTGACTGTTATGCTAACACACAGACACAGGGTGAAACTACCAACCTGCTCACAGAGAGTGGGAATTGAACACAGGTCAATGTCACTGTAAAACAATACACCGACAGTTATGCTAACACACTGACACCGGGTGAAACTACCAACCTGCTCACAGAGAGTGGGAATTGAACACAGGTCAATGTCACGGTAAAGCTTTACACTAACTGTTATGCTAACACACAGACACAGGGTGAAACTACCAACCTGCTCACAGAGAGTGGGAATTGAACACAGGTCAATGTCACAGTAAAGCTTTACACTAACTATTCTGCTAACACACAGTCACAGGGAGAAAATACCAACCTGCTCACAGAGAGTGGGAATTGAACACAGGTCAATGTCACTGTAAAACTTTACACTGACTGTTAAGCTAACACACTGACACCGTGTGAAACTACAAACGTGCTCACAGAGAGTGGGAATTGAACACAGGTCAATGTCACTGTAAAACTTTACACTAACAGTTATGCTAACAAACAGACACAAGGTGAAACTACCAACCAGCTCACAGAGAGTGGGAATTGAACACAGGTCAATGTCACTGTAAAACTTTACACTGACAGTTATGCTAACACACAGACACAGGGTGAAACAACCAACCAGCTCACAGAGAGTGGGAATTGAACACAGGTCAATGTCACTGTAAAACTTTACACTAACAGTTATGCTAACAAACAGACACAGGGTGAAACTACCAACCAGCTCACAGAGAGTGGGAATTGAACACAGGTCAATGTCACTGTAAAACTTTACACTGACAGTTATGCTAACACACAGACACAGGGTGAAACTACCAACCTGCTCACAGAGAGTGGGAATTGAACACAGGTCAATGTCACTGTAAAACAATACACTGACTGTTATGCTATACACACAGTCACTGGGAGAAACTACCACCCTGCTCACAGAGAGTGGGAATTGAACACAGGTCAATGTCACTGTAAAACTTTACACTAACTGTTATGCTAACACACAGACACAGGGTGAAATTCCCAACCTGCCTACAGAGAGTGGGAATTGAACACAGGTCAAAGCTCCTGTAAAACTTTACACTGACCGTTATGCTAACACACGGACAAAGGGTGAAACTACCAACCTGCTCACAGAGAGTGGGAATTGAACACAGGTCAATGTCACAATCAAACAATATACTGACTGTTATGATAACACACAGACACCGGGTGAAATTACCAACCTGCTCACAGAGAGTGGGAATTGAACACAGGTCAATGTCACTGTAAAACTTTACAGTGACTGTTAAGCTAACACACTGACACCGTGTGAAACTACAAACCTGCTCACAGAGAGTGGGAAATGAACACAGGTCAATGTCACTGTAAAATTTTACACTGACAGTTATGCTAACACACAGACACAGGGTGAAACTACCAACCAGCTCACAGAGAGTGGGAATTGAACACAGGTCAATGTCACTGTAAAACTTTACACTGACTGTTATGCTAACACACAGACACAGGGTGAAACTACCAACCTGCCCACAGAGAGTGGGAATTGATCACAGGTCAATGTCACAATAAAACAATACACTGACTGCTATGCTAACACACTGACACAGGGTGAAACTACCAACCTGCTCACAGAGAGTGGGAATTGAACACAGGTCAATGTCACTGTAAAACTTTACACTGACAGTTATGCTAACACACAGACACAGGGTGAAACTACCAACCTGCTCACAGAGAGTGGGAATTGAACACAGGTCAATGTCACTGTAAAACTTTACACTAACTGTTATGCTAACACACTGACACCGTGTGAAACTACCAACCTGCTCACAGAGAGTGGGAATTGAACACAGGTCTATGTCACTGTAAAACTTTACACTGACTGTTATGCGAACACACAGTCACAGGGTGAAACTACCAACCTGCTCACAGAGAGTGGGAATTGAACACAGTTCAATGTCACAATCAAACAATATACTGACTGTTATGATAACACACAGACACCGGGTGAAATTACCAACCTTCTCAGAGAGTGGGAATTGAACACAGGTCAATGTCACTGTAAAACTTTACAGTGACTGTTAAGCTAACACACTGACACCGTGTGAAACTACAAACATGCTCACAGAGAGTGGGAAATGAACACAGGTCAATGTCACTGTAAAATTTTACACTGACAGTTATGCTAACACACAGACACAGGGTGAAACTACCAACCAGCTCACAGAGAGTGGGAATTGAACACAGGTCAATGTCACTGTAAAACTTTACACTGACTGTTATGCTAACACACAGACACAGGGTGAAACTACCAACCTGCCCACAGAGAGTGGGAATTGATCACAGGTCAATGTCACAATAAAACAATACACTGACTGCTATGCTAACACACTGACACAGGGTGAAACTACCAACCTGCTCACAGAGAGTGGGAATTGAACACAGGTCAATGTCACTGTAAAACTTTACACTGACAGTTATGCTAACACACAGACACAGGGTGAAACTACCAACCTGCTCACAGAGAGTGGGAATTGAACACAGGTCAATGTCACTGTAAAACTTTACACTAACTGTTATGCTAACACACTGACACCGTGTGAAACTACCAACCTGCTCACAGAGAGTGGGAATTGAACACAGGTCAATGTCACGGTAAAGCTTTACACTAACTGTTATGCTAACACACAGACACAGGGTGAAACTACCAACCTGCTCACAGAGAGTGGGAATTGAACACAGGTCAATGTCACAGTAAAGCTTTACACTAACTATTCTGCTAACACACAGTCACAGGGAGAAAATACCAACCTGCTCACAGAGAGTGGGAATTGAACACAGGTCAATGTCACTGTAAAACTTTACACTGACTGTTAAGCTAACACACTGACACCGTGTGAAACTACAAACGTGCTCACAGAGAGTGGGAATTGAACACAGGTCAATGTCACTGTAAAACTTTACACTAACAGTTATGCTAACAAACAGACACAAGGTGAAACTACCAACCAGCTCACAGAGAGTGGGAATTGAACACAGGTCAATGTCACTGTAAAACTTTACACTGACAGTTATGCTAACACACAGACACAGGGTGAAACAACCAACCAGCTCACAGAGAGTGGGAATTGAACACAGGTCAATGTCACTGTAAAACTTTACACTAACAGTTATGCTAACAAACAGACACAGGGTGAAACTACCAACCAGCTCACAGAGAGTGGGAATTGAACACAGGTCAATGTCACTGTAAAACTTTACACTGACAGTTATGCTAACACACAGACACAGGGTGAAACTACCAACCTGCTCACAGAGAGTGGGAATTGAACACAGGTCAATGTCACTGTAAAACAATACACTGACTGTTATGCTATACACACAGTCACTGGGAGAAACTACCACCCTGCTCACAGAGAGTGGGAATTGAACACAGGTCAATGTCACTGTAAAACTTTACACTAACTGTTATGCTAACACACAGACACAGGGTGAAATTCCCAACCTGCCTACAGAGAGTGGGAATTGAACACAGGTCAAAGCTCCTGTAAAACTTTACACTGACCGTTATGCTAACACACGGACAAAGGGTGGAACTACCAACCTGCTCACAGAGAGTGGGAATTGAACACAGGTCAATGTCACAATCAAACAATATACTGACTGTTATGATAACACACAGACACCGGGTGAAATTACCAACCTGCTCACAGAGAGTGGGAATTGAACACAGGTCAATGTCACTGTAAAACTTTACACTGACAGTTATGCTAACACGCAGACACAGGGTGAAACTACCAACCTGCTCACAGAGAGTGGGAATTGAACACAGGTCAATGTCACTGTAAAACTTTACACTAACTGTTATGCTAACACACTGACACCGTGTGAAACTACCAACCTGCTCACAGAGAGTGGGAATTGAACACAGGTCTATGTCACTGTAAAACTTTACACTGACTGTTATGCGAACACACAGTCACAGGGTGAAACTACCAACCTGCTCACAGAGAGTGGGAATTGAACACAGGTCAATGTCACAATCAAACAATATACTGACTGTTATGATAACACACAGACACCGAGTGAAATTACCAACCTGCTCACAGAGAGTGGGAATTGAACACAGGTCAATGTCACTGTAAAACTTTACAGTGACTGTTAAGCTAACACACTGACACCGTGTGAAACTACAAACCTGCTCACAGAGAGTGGGAAATGAACACAGGTCAATGTCACTGTAAAATTTTACACTGACAGTTATGCTAACACACAGACACAGGGTGAAACTACCAACCAGCTCACAGAGAGTGGGAATTGAACACAGGTCAATGTCACTGTAAAACTTTACACTGACTGTTATGCTAACACACAGACACAGGGTGAAACTACCAACCTGCCCACAGAGAGTGGGAATTGATCACAGGTCAATGTCACAATAAAACAATACACTGACTGCTATGCTAACACACTGACACAGGGTGAAACTACCAACCTGCTCACAGAGAGTGGGAATTGAACACAGGTCAATGTCACTGTAAAACTTTACACTGACAGTTATGCTAACACACAGACACAGGGTGAAACTACCAACCTGCTCACAGAGAGTGGGAATTGAACACAGGTCAATGTCACTGTAAAACTTTACACTAACTGTTATGCTAACACACTGACACCGTGTGAAACTACCAACCTGCTCACAGAGAGTGGGAATTGAACACAGGTCTATGTCACTGTAAAACTTTACACTGACTGTTATGCGAACACACAGTCACAGGGTGAAACTACCAACCTGCTCACAGAGAGTGGGAATTGAACACAGGTCAATGTCACTGTAAAACTTTACACTGACTGTTAAGCTAACACACTGACACCGTGTGAAACTACAAACCTGCTCACAGAGAGTGGGAATTGAACACAGGTCAATGTCACTGTAAAACTTTACACTAACTCTTATGCTAACACACAGACACAGGGTGAAACTACCAACCAGCTCACAGAGAGTGGGAGTTGAACACAGGTCAGTGTCACTGTAAAACTTTACACTGACAGTTATGCTAACACACAGACACAGGGTGAAACTACCAAACTGCTCACAGAGAGTGGGAATTGAACACAGGTCAATGTCACTGTAAAACGTTACTCTAACTGTTATGCTAACACACAGACACAGGGTGAAACTACCAACCTGCTCACAGAGAGTGGGAATTGAACACAGGTCAATGTCACAATAAAACAAAACACTGACAGTTATGCTAACACACAGACACAGGGTGAAACTACCAACCAGCTCACAGAGAGTTGGAATTGAACACAGGTGAATGTCACTGTAAAACTTTGCACTGACTGTTAAGCTAACACACTGACACCGTGTGAAACTACAAACCTGCTCACAGAGAGTGGGTATTGAACACAGGTCAATGTCTCTGTAAAACTTTACACTAAATGTTATGCTAACACACAGACACCGGGTGAAACTACCAACCTGCTCACAGAGCGTGGGAATTGAACACAGGTCAATGTCACTGTAAAACGTTACTCTGACTGTTATGCTAACACACAGAAACAGGGTGAAACTACCAACCTGCTCACAGAGAGTGGGAATTGAACACAGGTCAATGTCACAATAAAACAAAACACTGACAGTTATGCTAACACACAGACACAGGGTGAAACTACCAACCAGCTCACAGAGAGTTGGAATTGAACACAGGTGAATGTCACTGTAAAACTTTGCACTGACTGTTAAGCTAACACACTGACACCGTGTGAAACTACAAACCTGCTCACAGAGAGTGGGTATTGAACACAGGTCAATGTCTCTGTAAAACTTTACACTAAATGTTATGCTAACACACAGACACCGGGTGAAACTACCAACCTGCTCACAGAGTGTGGGAATTGAACACAGGTCAATGTCACGGTAAAACTTTACACTAACTGTTCTGCTAACACACAGACACAGGGTGAAACTACCAACCAGCTCACAGAGAGTGGGAATTGAACACAGGTCAATGTCACGGTAAAGCTTTACACTAACTGTTATGCTAACACACAGACACAGGGTGAAACTACCAACCTGCTCACAGAGAGTGGGAATTGAACACAGGTCAATGTCACAGTAAAACTTTACACTATCTGTTCTGCCAAGACACTGACACCGGGTGAAACTACCAACCTGCCCGCAGAGACTGGGAATTGAAGACAGGTCAATGTCACTGTAAAACAATACACTGACTGTTATGCTAACACACAGACACAGGGTGAAACTACCAACCTGCCCACAGAGAGTGGGAATTGAACACAGGTCAATGTCACTGTAAAACTTTACACTGACTGTTATGCTAACACACAGATACAGGGTGAAACTACCAACCTGCTCACAGAGAGTAGGAATTCAACACAGGTCAGTGTCAGTGTAAAACAATACACTGACTGTTATGCTAACACACAGTCACTGGGAGAAACTACCAACCAACTCACAGAGAGTGGGAATTGAACACAGGTCAATGTCAATGTAAAACTTTACACTAACTGTTATGCTAACACACAGACACAGGGTGAAACTACCACCCTGCTCACAGAGAGTGGGAATTGAACACAGGTCAATGTCACTGTAAAACAATACACCGACAGTTATGCTAACACACTGACACCGGGTGAAACTACCAACCTGCTCACAGAGAGTGGGAATTGAACACAGGTCAGTGTCACTGTAAAGCTTTACACTAACTGTTATGCTAACACACAGACTCAGGGTGAAACTACCAACCTGCTCACAGAGAGTGGGAATTCAACAAAGGTCAATGTCACTGTAAAGCTTTACACTAACTATTCTGCTAACACACAGTCACAGGGTGAAACTACCAACCAGCTCACAGAGAGTGGGAATTGAACACAGGTCAATGTCACTGTAAAACTTTACACTAACAGTTATGCTAACAAACAGACACAGGGTGAAACTACCAACCAGCTCACAGAGAGTGGGAATTGAACACAGGTCAATGTCACTGTAAAACTTTACACTGACAGTTATGCTAACACACAGACACAGGGTGAAACTACCAACCTGCTCACAGAGAGTGGGAATTGAACACAGGTCAATGTCACAATCAAACAATATACTGACTGTTATGATAACACAGAGTCACAGGGTGAAACTACCAACCTGCTCACAGAGAGTGGGAATTGAACACAGGTCAATGTCACTGTAAAACTTTACCCTGACTGTTAAGCTAACACACTGACACCGTGTGAAACTACAAACGTGCTCACAGAGAGTGGGAATTGAACACAGGTCAATGTCACTGTAAAACTTTACACTAACAGTTATGCTAACAAACAGACACAGGGTGAAACTACCAACCAGCTCACAGAGAGTGGGAATTGAACACAGGTCAATGTCACTGTAAAACTTTACACTGACAGTTATGCTAACACACAGACACAGGGTGAAACTACCAACCTGCTCACAGGGAGTGGGAATTGAACACAGGTCAATGTCACTGTAAAACAATACACTGACTGTTATGCTATACACACAGTCACTGGGAGAAACTACCAACCTGCTCACAGAGAGTGGGAATTGAACACAGGTCAATGTCACTGTAAAACTTTACACTAACTGTTATGCTAACACACAGACACAGGGTGAAATTCCCAACCTGCCTACAGAGAGTGGGAATTGAACACAGGTCAAAGTTACTGTAAAACTTTACACTGACCGTTATGCTAACACACGGACACAGGGTGAAACTACCAACCTGCTCACAGAGAGTGGGAATTGAACACAGGTCAATGTCACAATCAAACAATATACTGACTGTTATGATAACACAGAGTCACAGGGTGAAACTACCAACCTGCTCACAGAGAGTGGGAATTGAACACAGGTCAATGTCACTGTAAAATTTTACACTGACTGTTAAGCTAACACACTGACACCGTGTGAAACTACAAACCTGCTCACAGAGAGTGGGAATTGAACACAGGTCAAAGTTACTGTAAAACTTTACACTGACTGTTATGCTAACACACAGACACAGGGTGAAACTACCAACCTGCTCACAGAGAGTGGAAATTGAACCCAGGTCAATGACACAATAAAACAATACACTGACTGTTATGCTAACACACAGTCACAGGGTGAAACTACCAACCTGCTCACAGACAGTGGGAATTCAACACAGGTCAATGTCACTGTAAAACAATACACTGACTGTTATGCTAACACACAGACACAGGGTGAAACTACCAACCTGCCCACAGAGAGTGGGAATTGAACACAGGTCAATGTCACTGTAAAACTTTACACTGACTGTTAAGCTAACACACTGACACCGTGTGAAACTACCAACCTGCCCACAGAGAGTGGGAATTGAACACAGGTCAATGTCACTGTAAAACTTTACAATGACTGTTAAGCTAACACACTGACACCGTGTGAAACAACCAACCTGCCCACAGAGAGTGGGAATTGAACACAGGTCAATGTCACTGTAAAACTTTACACTGACTGTTAAGCTAACACACTGACACCGTGTGAAACTACCAACCTGCGCACAGAGAGTGGGAATTGAACACAGGTCAATGTCACGGTAAAGCTTAACACAAACTGTTATGCTAACACACAGACACAGGGTGAATCTACCAACCTGCTCACAGAGAGTGGGAATTGAACACAGGTCAATGTCACAATAAAACAATACACTGACAGTTAAGCTAACACACAGACACAGGGTGAAACTACCAATCTGCTCACAGAGAGTGGGAATTGAACACAGGTCAATGACACTGTAAAACTTTACACTGACTGTTATGCTAACACACAGACACAGGGTGAAACTACCAACCTGCTCACAGACAGTGGGAATTGAACACAGGTCAATGTCACTGTAAAACAATACACTGACTGTTATGCAATACACACAGTCACTGGGAGAAACTACCAACCTGCTCACAGAGAGTGGGAATTGAACACAGGTCAATGTCACTGTAAAACTTTACACTAACTGTTATGCTAACACACAGACACAGGGTGAAATTCCCAACCTGCCTACAGAGAGTGGGAATTGAACACAGGTCAATGTCACTGTAAAACTTTACACTGACTGTTATGCTAACACACAGACACAGGGTGAAACTACCAACCTGCTCACAGAGAGTGGGAATTGAACACAGGTCAATGTCACTGTAAAACTTTACTCTGACTGTTATGCTAACACACAGACACCGGGTGAAACTACCAACCTGCTCACAGAGAGTGGGAATTGAACACAGGTCAATGCCACAATAAAACAATACACTGACAGTTATGCTAACACACAGACACAGGGTGAAACTACCCACCTGCTCACAGAGAGTGGGAATTGAACACAGGTCAATGTCACTGTAAAACTTTACACTGACTGTTATGCTAACACACAGACACAGGGTGAAACTACCAACCTGCTCACAGAGAGTGGGAATTGAACATAGGTCAATGTCACTGTAAAACAATACACCGACAGTTATGCTAACACACTGACACCGGGTGAAACTACCAACCTGCTCACAGAGAGTGGGAATTGAACACAGGTCAATGTCACGGTAAAGCTTTACACTAACTGTTATGCTAACACACAGACACAGGGTGAAACTACCAACCTGCTCACAGAGAGTGGGAATTGAACACAGGTCAATGTCACAGTAAAGCTTTACACTAACTATTCTGCTAACACACAGTCACAGGGAGAAAATACCAACCTGCTCACAGAGAGTGGGAATTGAACTCAGGTCAATGTCACTGTAAAACTTTACACTGACTGTTAAGCTAACACACTGACACCGTGTGAAACTACAAACGTGCTCACAGAGAGTGGGAATTGAACACAGGTCAATGTCACTGTAAAACTTTACACTAACAGTTATGCTAACAAACAGACACAAGGTGAAACTACCAACCAGCTCACAGAGAGTGGGAATTGAACACAGGTCAATGTCACTGTAAAACTTTACACTGACAGTTATGCTAACACACAGACACAGGGTGAAACTACCAACCAGCTCACAGAGAGTGGGAATTGAACACAGGTCAATGTCACTGTAAAACTTTACACTAACAGTTATGCTAACAAACAGACACAGGGTGAAACTACCAACCAGCTCACAGAGAGTGGGAATTGAACACAGGTCAATGTCACTGTAAAACTTTACACTGACAGTTATGCTAACACACAGACACAGGGTGAAACTACCAACCTGCTCACAGAGAGTGGGAATTGAACACAGGTCAATGTCACTGTAAAACAATACACTGACTGTTATGCTATACACACAGTCACTGGGAGAAACTACCACCCTGCTCACAGAGAGTGGGAATTGAACACAGGTCAATGTCACTGTAAAACTTTACACTAACTGTTATGCTAACACACAGACACAGGGTGAAATTCCCAACCTGCCTACAGAGAGTGGGAATTGAACACAGGTCAAAGCTCCTGTAAAACTTTACACTAACTGTTATGCTAACACAAAGACACAGGGTGAAACTACCAACCTGCTCACAGAGAGTGGGTATTGAACACAGGTCAATGTCTCTGTAAAACTTTACACTAAATGTTATGCTAACACACAGACACCGGGTGAAACTACCAACCTGCTCACAGAGCGTGGGAATTGAACACAGGTCAATGTCACGGTAAAACTTTACACTAACTGTTCTGCTAACACACAGACACAGGGTGAAACTACCAACCATCTCACAGAGAGTGGGAATTGAACACAGGTCAATGTCACGGTAAAGCTTTACACTAACTGTTATGCTAACACACAGACACAGGGTGAAACTACCAACCTGCTCACAGAGAGTGGGAATTGAACACAGGTCAATGTCACAGTAAAACTTTACACTATCTGTTCTGCCAAGACACTGACACCGGGTGAAACTACCAACCTGCCCGCAGAGACTGGGAATTGAAGACAGGTCAATGTCACTGTAAAACAATACACTGACTGTTATGCTAACACACAGACACAGGGTGAAACTACCAACCTGCCCACAGAGAGTGGGAATTGAACACAGGTCAATGTCACTGTAAAACTTTACACTGACTGTTATGCTAACACACAGATACAGGGTGAAACTACCAACCTGCTCACAGAGAGTAGGAATTGAACACAGGTCAGTGTCAGTGTAAAACAATACACTGACTGTTATGCTAACACACAGTCACTGGGAGAAACTACCAACCAACTCACAGAGAGTGGGAATTGAACACAGGTCAATGTCAATGTAAAACTTTACACTAACTGTTATGCTAACACACAGACACAGGGTGAAACTACCACCCTGCTCACAGAGAGTGGGAATTGAACACAGGTCAATGTCACTGTAAAACAATACACCGACAGTTATGCTAACACACTGACACCGGGTGAAACTACCAACCTGCTCACAGAGAGTGGGAATTGAACACAGGTCAGTGTCACTGTAAAGCTTTACACTAACTATTCTGCTAACACACAGTCACAGGGTGAAACTACCAACCTGCTCACAGAGAGTGGGAATTCAACAAAGGTCAATGTCACTGTAAAGCTTTACACTAACTATTCTGCTAACACACAGTCACAGGGTGAAACTACCAACCAGCTCACAGAGAGTGGGAATTGAACACAGGTCAATGTCACTGTAAAACTTTACACTAACAGTTATGCTAACAAACAGACACAGGGTGAAACTACCAACCAGCTCACAGAGAGTGGGAATTGAACACAGGTCAATGTCACTGTAAAACTTTACACTGACAGTTATGCTAACACACAGACACAGGGTGAAACTACCAACCTGCTCACAGAGAGTGGGAATTGAACACAGGTCAATGTCACAATCAAACAATATACTGACTGTTATGATAACACAGAGTCACAGGGTGAAACTACCAACCTGCTCACAGAGAGTGGGAATTGAACACAGGTCAATGTCACTGTAAAACTTTACCCTGACTGTTAAGCTAACACACTGACACCGTGTGAAACTACAAACGTGCTCACAGAGAGTGGGAATTGAACACAGGTCAATGTCACTGTAAAACTTTACACCAACAGTTATGCTAACAAACAGACACAGGGTGAAACTACCAACCAGCTCACAGAGAGTGGGAATTGAACACAGGTCAATGTCACTGTAAAACTTTACACTGACAGTTATGCTAACACACAGACACAGGGTGAAACTACCAACCTGCTCACAGGGAGTGGGAATTGAACACAGGTCAATGTCACTGTAAAACAATACACTGACTGTTATGCTATACACACAGTCACTGGGAGAAACAACCAACCTGCTCACAGAGAGTGGGAATTGAACACAGGTCAATGTCACTGTAAAACTTTACACTAACTGTTATGCTAACACACAGACACAGGGTGAAATTCCCAACCTGCCTACAGAGAGTGGGAATTGAACACAGGTCAAAGTTACTGTAAAACTTTACACTGACCGTTATGCTAACACACGGACACAGGGTGAAACTACCAACCTGCTCACAGAGAGTGGGAATGGAACACAGGTCAATGTCACAATCAAACAATATACTGACTGTTATGATAACACAGAGTCACAGGGTGAAACTACCAACCTGCTCACAGAGAGTGGGAATTGAACACAGGTCAATGTCACTGTAAAATTTTACACTGACTGTTAAGCTAACACACTGACACCGTGTGAAACTACAAACCTGCTCACAGAGAGTGGGAATTGAACACAGGTCAAAGTTACTGTAAAACTTTACACTGACTGTTATGCTAACACACAGACACAGGGTGAAACTACCAACCTGCTCACAGAGAGTGGAAATTGAACACAGGTCAATGACACAATAAAA
Organism: Hypanus sabinus; assembly: GCF_030144855.1. NCBI lineage: Eukaryota > Metazoa > Chordata > Chondrichthyes > Myliobatiformes > Dasyatidae > Hypanus > Hypanus sabinus. Next base: position 308,265 of record NW_026780853.1, read on the forward strand.
CAATACACTGACTGTTATGCTAAAACACAGTCACAGGGTGAAACTACCAACCTGCTCACAGAGAGTGGGAATTCAACACAGGTCAATGTCACTGTAAAACTTTACACTGACTGTTATGCTAATAAACAGATACACGGTGAAACTACCAAACTGCTCACAGAGAGTGGAAATTGAACACAGGTCAATGACACAATAAAACAATACACTGACTGTTATGCTAACACACAGTCACAGGGTGAAACTACCAACCTGCTCACAGACAGTGGGAATTCAACACAGGTCAATGTCACTGTAAAACAATACACTGACTGTTATGCTAACACACAGCCACAGGGTGAAACTACCAACCTGCCCACAGAGAGTGGGAATTGAACACAGGTCAATGTCACTGTAAAACTTTACACTGACTGTTAAGCTAACACACTGACACCGTGTGAAACTACCAACCTGCCCACAGAGAGTGGGAATTGAACACAGGTCAATGTCACTGTAAAACTTTACAATGACTGTTAAGCTAACACACTGACACCGTGTGAAACAACCAACCTGCCCACAGAGAGTGGGAATTGAACACAGGTCAATGTCACTGTAAAACTTTACACTGACTGTTAAGCTAACACACTGACACCGTGTGAAACTACCAACCTGCGCACAGAGAGTGGGAATTGAACACAGGTCAATGTCACGGTAAAGCTTAACACAAACTGTTATGCTAACACACAGACACAGGGTGAAACTACCAACCTGCTCACAGAGAGTGGGAATTGAACACAGGTCAATGTCACAATAAAACAATACACTGACAGTTAAGCTAACACACAGACACAGGGTGAAACTACCAATCTGCTCACAGAGAGTGGGAATTGAACACAGGTCAATGACACTGTAAAACTTTACACTGACTGTTATGCTAACACACAGACACAGGGTGAAACTACCAACCTGCTCACAGACAGTGGGAATTGAACACAGGTCAATGTCACTGTAAAACAATACACTGACTGTTATGCAATACACACAGTCACTGGGAGAAACTACCAACCTGCTCACAGAGAGTGGGAATTGAACACAGGTCAATGTCACTGTAAAACTTTACACTAACTGTTATGCTAACACACAGACACAGGGTGAAATTCCCAACCTGCCTACAGAGAGTGGGAATTGAACACAGGTCAATGTCACTGTAAAACTTTACACTGACTGTTATGCTAACACACAGACACAGGGTGAAACTACCAACCTGCTCACAGAGAGTGGGAATTGAACACAGGTCAATGTCACTGTAAAACTTTACTCTGACTGTTATGCTAACACACAGACACCGGGTGAAACTACCAACCTGCTCACAGAGAGTGGGAATTGAACACAGGTCAATGCCACAATAAAACAATACACTGACAGTTATGCTAACACACAGACACAGGGTGAAACTACCCACCTGCTCACAGAGAGTGGGAATTGAACACAGGTCAATGTCACTGTAAAACTTTACACTGACTGTTATGCTAACACACAGACACAGGGTGAAACTACCAACCTGCTCACAGAGAGTGGGAATTGAACACAGGTCAATGTCACTGTAAAACAATACACCGACAGTTATGCTAACACACTGACACCGGGTGAAACTACCAACCTGCTCACAGAGAGTGGGAATTGAACACAGGTCAATGTCACGGTAAAGCTTTACACTAACTGTTATGCTAACACACAGACACAGGGTGAAACTACCAACCTGCTCACAGAGAGTGGGAATTGAACACAGGTCAATGTCACAGTAAAGCTTTACACTAACTATTCTGCTAACACACAGTCACAGGGAGAAAATACCAACCTGCTCACAGAGAGTGGGAATTGAACACAGGTCAATGTCACTGTAAAACTTTACACTGACTGTTAAGCTAACACACTGACACCGTGTGAAACTACAAACGTGCTCACAGAGAGTGGGAATTGAACACAGGTCAATGTCACTGTAAAACTTTACACTAACAGTTATGCTAACAAACAGACACAAGGTGAAACTACCAACCAGCTCACAGAGAGTGGGAATTGAACACAGGTCAATGTCACTGTAAAACTTTACACTGACAGTTATGCTAACACACAGACACAGGGTGAAACTACCAACCAGCTCACAGAGAGTGGGAATTGAACACAGGTCAATGTCACTGTAAAACTTTACACTAACAGTTATGCTAACAAACAGACACAGGGTGAAACTACCAACCAGCTCACAGAGAGTGGGAATTGAACACAGGTCAATGTCACTGTAAAACTTTACACTGACAGTTATGCTAACACACAGACACAGGGTGAAACTACCAACCTGCTCACAGAGAGTGGGAATTGAACACAGGTCAATGTCACTGTAAAACAATACACTGACTGTTATGCTATACACACAGTCACTGGGAGAAACTACCACCCTGCTCACAGAGAGTGGGAATTGAACACAGGTCAATGTCACTGTAAAACTTTACACTAACTGTTATGCTAACACACAGACACAGGGTGAAATTCCCAACCTGCCTACAGAGAGTGGGAATTGAACACAGGTCAAAGCTCCTGTAAAACTTTACACTGACCGTTATGCTAACACACGGACAAAGGGTGGAACTACCAACCTGCTCACAGAGAGTGGGAATTGAACACAGGTCAATGTCACAATCAAACAATATACTGACTGTTATGATAACACACAGACACCGGGTGAAATTACCAACCTGCTCACAGAGAGTGGGAATTGAACACAGGTCAATGTCACTGTAAAACTTTACAGTGACTGTTAAGCTAACACACTGACACCGTGTGAAACTACAAACCTGCTCACAGAGAGTGGGAAATGAACACAGGTCAATGTCACTGTAAAATTTTACACTGACAGTTATGCTAACACACAGACACAGGGTGAAACTACCAACCAGCTCACAGAGAGTGGGAATTGAACACAGGTCAATGTCACTGTAAAACTTTACACTGACTGTTATGCTAACACACAGACACAGGGTGAAACTACCAACCTGCCCACAGAGAGTGGGAATTGATCACAGGTCAATGTCACAATAAAACAATACACTGACTGCTATGCTAACACACTGACACAGGGTGAAACTACCAACCTGCTCACAGAGAGTGGGAATTGAACACAGGTCAATGTCACTGTAAAACTTTACACTGACAGTTATGCTAACACACAGACACAGGGTGAAACTACCAACCTGCTCACAGAGAGTGGGAATTGAACACAGGTCAATGTCACTGTAAAACTTTACACTAACTGTTATGCTAACACACTGACACCGTGTGAAACTACCAACCTGCTCACAGAGAGTGGGAATTGAACACAGGTCTATGTCACTGTAAAACTTTACACTGACTGTTATGCGAACACACAGTCACAGGGTGAAACTACCAACCTGCTCACAGAGAGTGGGAATTGAACACAGGTCAATGTCACAATCAAACAATATACTGACTGTTATGATAACACACAGACACCGGGTGAAATTACCAACCTGCTCACAGAGAGTGGGAATTGAACACAGGTCAATGTCACTGTAAAACTTTACAGTGACTGTTAAGCTAACACACTGACACCGTGTGAAACTACAAACCTGCTCACAGAGAGTGGGAAATGAACACAGGTCAATGTCACTGTAAAATTTTACACTGACAGTTATGCTAACACACAGACACAGGGTGAAACTACCAACCAGCTCACAGAGAGTGGGAATTGAACACAGGTCAATGTCACTGTAAAACTTTACACTGACTGTTATGCTAACACACAGACACAGGGTGAAACTACCAACCTGCCCACAGAGAGTGGGAATTGATCACAGGTCAATGTCACAATAAAACAATACACTGACTACTATGCTAACACACTGACACAGGGTGAAACTACCAACCTGCTCACAGAGAGTGGGAATTGAACACAGGTCAATGTCACTGTAAAACTTTACACTGACAGTTATGCTAACACACAGACACAGGGTGAAACTACCAACCTGCTCACAGAGAGTGGGAATTGAACACAGGTCAATGTCACTGTAAAACTTTACACTAACTGTTATGCTAACACACTGACACCGTGTGAAACTACCAACCTGCTCACAGAGAGTGGGAATTGAACACAGGTCTATGTCACTGTAAAACTTTACACTGACTGTTATGCGAACACACAGTCACAGGGTGAAACTACCAACCTGCTCACAGAGAGTGGGAATTGAACACAGGTCAATGTCACTGTAAAACTTTACACTGACTGTTAAGCTAACACACTGACACCGTGTGAAACTACAAACCTGCTCACAGAGAGTGGGAATTGAACACAGGTCAATGTCACTGTAAAACTTTACACTAACTCTTATGCTAACACACAGACACAGGGTGAAACTACCAACCAGCTCACAGAGAGTGGGAATTGAACACAGGTCAGTGTCACTGTAAAACTTTACACTGACAGTTATGCTAACACACAGACACAGGGTGAAACTACCAAACTGCTCACAGAGAGTGGGAATTGAACACAGGTCAATGTCACTGTAAAACGTTACTCTGACTGTTATGCTAACACACAGACACAGGGTGAAACTACCAACCTGCTCACAGAGAGTGGGAATTGAACACAGGTCAATATCACAATAAAACAAAACACTGACAGTTATGCTAACACACAGACACAGGGTGAAACTACCAACCAGCTCACAGAGAGTTGGAATTGAACACAGGTGAATGTCACTGTAAAACTTTGCACTGACTGTTAAGCTAACACACTGACACGGTGTGAAACAACAAACCTGCTCACAGAGAGTGGGTATTGAACACAGGTCAATGTCTCTGTAAAACTTTACACTAACTGTTATGCTAACACACAGACACCGGGTGAAACTACCAACCTGCTCACAGAGAGTGGGAATTGAACACAGGTCAATGTCACTGTAAAACTTTACACTAACTCTTATGCTAACACACAGACACAGGGTGAAACTACCAACCAGCTCACAGAGAGTGGGAATTGAACACAGGTCAATGTCACAGTAAAACTTTACACTATCTGTTCTGCCAAGACACTGACACCGGGTGAAACTACCAACCTGCCCGCAGAGACTGGGAATTGAAGACAGGTCAATGTCACTGTAAAACAATACACTGACTGTTATGCTAACACACAGACACAGGGTGAAACTACCAACCTGCCCACAGAGAGTGGGAATTGAACACAGGTCAATGTCACTGTAAAACTTTACACTGACTGTTATGCTAACACACAGATACAGGGTGAAACTACCAACCTGCTCACAGAGAGTAGGAATTGAACACAGGTCAGTGTCAGTGTAAAACAACACACTGACTGTTATGCTAACACACAGTCACTGGGAGAAACTACCAACCAACTCACAGAGAGTGGGAATTGAACACAGGTCAATGTCAATGTAAAACTTTACACTAACTGTTATGCTAACACACAGACACAGGGTGAAACTACCAACCTGCTCACAGAGAGTGGGAATTGAACACAGGTCAATGTCACTGTAAAACTTCACACTGACTGTTATGCTAACACACAGACACAGGGTGAAACTACCAACTTTCTCACAGAGAGTAGGAATTGAACACAGGTCAATGTCACTGTAAAACTTTACACTAACTGTTATGCTAACAAACAGTCACAGGGTGAAAGTAACAACCTGCTCACAGGGAGTGGGAATTGAAAACCGGTCTATGTCACTGTAAAACAATACATTAACCGTTATGCTAACACACAGACACAGGGTGAAACTACCAACTGGCTCACAGAGAGTGGGAATTGAACACAGGTCAATGTCACTGTAAAACTTTACACTGACTGTGATGCTAACACACAGACACAGGGTGAAACTACCAACCTGCTCACAGAGAGTGGGAATAGAACACAGGTCAATGTCACTGTAAAACTTTACACTGACTGTTATGCTAACACACAGACACAGGGTGAAACTGCCAACCTGCCCACAGAGAGTGGGAATTGAAAACAGGTCAATGTCACTGTAAAACAATACACTGACTGTTATGCTAACACACAGACACAGGGTGAAACTACCGACCTGCTCACAGAGAGTGGGAATTGAACACAGGTCAATGTCACTGTAAAACAATACACTGACTGTTATGCTAACACACAGTCACTGGGAGAAACTACCAACCAACTCACAGAGAGTGGGAATTGAACACAGGTCAATGTCAATGTAAAACTTTACACTAACTGTTATGCTAACACACAGACACAGGGTGAAACTACCAACCTGCTCACAGAGAGTGGGAATTGAACACAGGTCAATGTCACTGTAAAACTTTACACTGACTGTTAAGCTAACACACTGACACCGTGTGAAACTACAAACCTGCTCACAGAGAGTGGGAAATGAACACAGGTCAATGACACTGTAAAACTTTACACTGACTGTTATGCTAACACACAGACACAGGGTGAAACTACCAACCTGCTCACAGAGAGTGGGAATTGAACACAGGTCAATGTCACTGTAAAACTTTACACTGACTGTTAAGCTAACACACTGACACCGTGTGAAACTACAAACCTGCTCACAGAGAGTGGGAATTGAACACAGGTCAATGTCACTGTAAAACAATACACTGACTGTTATGCTAACACACAGACACTGGGTGAAACTACCAACCTGCCCGCAGAGAGTGGGAATTGAACACAGGTCAATGTCACTGTAAAACTTTACACTAACTGTTATGCTAACACACAGACACAGGGTGAAACTACCAACCTGCCCGCAGAGAGTGGGAATTGAACACAGGTCAATGTCACTGTAAAACAATACACTGACTGTTATGCTAACACACAGACACAGGGTGAAACTACCAACCTGCCCACAGAGAGTGGGAATTGAACACAGGTCAATGTCACTGTAAAACAATACACTGACTGTTATGCTAACACACAGTCACTGGGAGAAACTACCAACCAACTCACAGAGAGTGGGAATTGAACACAGGTCAATGTCAATGTAAAACTTTACACTAACTGTTATGCTAACACAAAGACACAGGGTGAAACTACCAACCTGCTCACAGAGAGTGGGAATTGAACACAGGTCAATGTCACTGTAAAACTTTACACTGACAGTTATGCTAACACACAGACACAGGGTGAAACTACCAACCTGCTCACTGAGAGTGGGAATTGAACACAGGTCAATGTCACTGTAAAACTTTACACTGACTGTTAAGCTAACACACTGACACCGTGTGAAACTACAAACCTGCTCACAGAGAGTGGGAATTGAACACAGGTCAATGTCACTGTAAAACTTTACACTAACTGTTATGCTAACACACAGACACAGAGTGAAATTCCCAACCTGCCTACAGAGAGTGGGAATTGAACACAGGTCAAAGTTACTGTAAAACTTTACACTGACTGTTATGCTAACACACAGACACAGGGTGAAACTACCAACTTTCTCACAGAGAGTAGGAATTGAACACAGGTCAATGTCACTGTAAAACGTTACACGAACTGTTATGCTAACAAACAGTCACAGGGTGAAAGTAACAACCTGCTCACAGGGAGTGGGAATTGAACACAGGTCTATGTCACTGTAAAACTTTACACTAACTGTTATGCTAACACACAGACACAGGGTGAAATTCCCAACCTGACTACAGAGAGTGGGAATTGAACACAGGTCAAAGTTACTGTAAAACTTTACACTGACCGTTATGCTAACACACGGACAGAGGGTGAAACTACCAACCTGCTCACAGAGAGTGGGAATTGAACACAGGTCAATGTCACAATCAAACAATATACTGACTGTTATGATAACACAGAGTCACAGGGTGAAACTACCAACCTGCTCAAAGAGAGTGGGTTTTGAACACAGGTCAATGTCACAATAAAACAATACACTGACTGCTATGCTAACACACTGACACAGGGTGAAACTACCAACCTGCTCACAGAGAGTGGGAATTGAACACAGGTCAATGTCACTGTAAAACTTTACACTGACAGTTATGCTAACACACAGACACAGGGTGAAACTACCAACCTGCTCACAGAGAGTGGGAATTGAACACAGGTCAATGTCACTGTAAAACTTTACACTGACTGTTAAGCTAACACACTGACACCGTGTGAAACTACAAACCTGCTCACAGAGAGTGGGAATTGAACACAGGTCAGTGTCACTGTAAAACTTTACACTGACAGTTATGCTAACACACAGACACAGGGTGAAACTACCAACCTGCTCACAGAGAGTGGGAATTGAACACAGGTCAATGTCACTGTAAAACAATACACTGACTGTTATGCTAACACACAGTCACAGGGTGAAACTACCAACCTGCTCACAGAGAGTGGGAATTGAACACAGGTCAATGTCACTGTAAAACTTTACACTGACTGTTAAGCTAACACACTGACACCGTGTGAAACTAGAAACCTGCTCACAGAGAGTGGGAATTGAACACAGGTCAATGTCACTGTAAAACTTTACACTAACTGTTCTGCTAACACACAGACACAGGGTGAACCTACCAACCAGCTCACAGAGAGTGGGAATTGAACACAGGTCAATGTCACGGTAAAGCTTTACACTAGCTGTTATGCTAACACACAGACACAGGGTGAAACTACCAACCTGCTCACAGAGAGTGGGAATTGAACACAGGTCAATGTCACAGTAAAACTTTACACTATCTGTTCTGCCAAGACACTGACACCGGGTGAAACTACCAACCTGCCCGCAGAGACTGGGAATTGAAGACAGGTCAATGTCACTGTAAAACTTTACACTGACAGTTATGCTAACACACAGACACAGGGTGAAACTACCAAACTGCTCACAGAGAGTTGGAATTGAACACAGGTCAATGTCACTGTAAAACTTTGCACTGACTGTTAAGCTAACACACTGACACCGTGTGAAACTACAAACCTGCTCACAGAGAGTGGGTATTGAACACAGGTCAATGTCTCTGTAAAACTTTACACTAAATGTTATGCTAACACACAGACACCGGGTGAAACTACCAACCTGCTCACAGAGCGTGGGAATTGAACACAGGTCAATGTCACTGTAAAACGTTACTCTGACTGTTATGCTAACACACAGACACAGGGTGAAACTACCAACCTGCTCACAGAGAGTGGGAATTGAACACAGGTCAATGTCACAATAAAACAAAACACTGACAGTTATGCTAACACACAGACACAGGGTGAAACTACCAACCAGCTCACAGAGAGTTGGAATTGAACACAGGTGAATGTCACTGTAAAACTTTGCACTGACTGTTAAGCTAACACACTGACACCGTGTGAAACTACAAACCTGCTCACAGAGAGTGGGTATTGAACACAGGTCAATGTCTTTGTAAAACTTTACACTAAATGTTATGCTAACACACAGACACCGGGTGAAACTACCAACCTGCTCACAGAGCGTGGGAATTGAACACAGGTCAATGTCACGGTAAAACTTTACACTAACTGTTCTGCTAACACACAGACACAGGGTGAAACTACCAACCAGCTCACAGAGAGTGGGAATTGAACACAGGTCAATGTCACGGTAAAGCTTTACACTAACTGTTATGCTAACACACAGACACAGGGTGAAACTACCAACCTGCTCACAGAGAGTGGGAATTGAACACAGGTCAATGTCACAGTAAAACTTTACACTATCTATTCTGCCAAGACACTGACACCGGGTGAAACTACCAACCTGCCCGCAGAGACTGGGAATTGAAGACAGGTCAATGTCACTGTAAAACAATACACTGACTGTTATGCTAACACACAGACACAGGGTGAAACTACCAACCTGCCCACAGAGAGTGGGAATTGAACACAGGTCAATGTCACTGTAAAACTTTACACTGACTGTTATGCTAACACACAGATACAGGGTGAAACTACCAACCTGCTCACAGAGAGTAGGAATTGAACACAGGTCAGTGTCAGTGTAAAACAATACACTGACTGTTATGCTAACACACAGTCACTGGGAGAAACTACCAACCAACTCACAGAGTGTGGGAATTGAACACAGGTCAATGTCAATGTAAAACTTTACACTAACAGTTATGCTAACACACAGACACAGGGTGAAACTACCACCCTGCTCACAGAGAGTGGGAATTGAACACAGGTCAATGTCACTGTAAAACAATACACCGACAGTTATGCTAACACACTGACACCGGGTGAAACTACCAACCTGCTCACAGAGAGTGGGAATTGAACACAGGTCAGTGTCACTGTAAAGCTTTACACTAACTGTTATGCTAACACACAGACTCAGGGTGAAACTACCAACCTGCTCACAGAGAGTGGGAATTCAACAAAGGTCAATGTCACTGTAAAGCTTTACACTAACTATTCTGCTAACACACAGTCACAGGGTGAAACTACCAACCAGCTCACAGAGAGTGGGAATTGAACACAGGTCAATGTCACTGTAAAACTTTACACTAACAGTTATGCTAACAAACAGACACAGGGTGAAACTACCAACCAGCTCACAGAGAGTGGGAATTGAACACAGGTCAATGTCACTGTAAAACTTTACACTGACAGTTATGCTAACACACAGACACAGGGTGAAACTACCAAACTGCTCACAGAGAGTGGGAATTGAACACAGGTCAATGTCACTGTAAAACGTTACTCTGACTGTTATGCTAACACACAGACACAGGGTGAAACTACCAACCTGCTCACAGAGAGTGGGAATTGAACACAGGTCAACGTCACAATAAAACAAAACACTGACAGTTATGCTAACACACAGACACAGGGTGAAACTACCAACCAGCTCACAGAGAGTTGGAATTGAACACAGGTGAATGTCACTGTAAAACTTTGCACTGACTGTTAAGCTAACACACTGACACCGTGTGAAACTACAAACCTGCTCACAGAGAGTGGGTATTGAACACAGGTCAATGTCTCTGTAAAACTTTACACTAAATGTTATGCTAACACACAGACACCGGGTGAAACTACCAACCTGCTCACAGAGCGTGGGAATTGAACACAGGTCAATATCACTGTAAAACGTTACTCTGACTGTTATGCTAACACACAGACACAGGGTGAAACTACCAACCTGCTCACAGAGAGTGGGAATTGAACACAGGTCAATGTCACAATAAAACAAAACACTGACAGTTATGCTAACACACAGACACAGGGTGAAACTACCAACCAGCTCACAGAGAGTTGGAATTGAACACAGGTGAATGTCACTGTAAAACTTTGCACTGACTGTTAAGCTAACACACTGACACCGTGTGAAACTACAAACCTGCTCACAGAGAGTGGGTATTGAACACAGGTCAATGTCTCTGTAAAACTTTACACTAAATGTTATTCTAACACACAGACACCGGGTGAAACTACCAACCTGCTCACAGAGCGTGGGAATTGAACACAGGTCAATGTCACGGTAAAACTTTACACTAACTGTTCTGCTAACACACAGACACAGGGTGAAACTACCAACCAGCTCACAGAGAGTGGGAATTGAACACAGGTCAATGTCACGGTAAAGCTTTACACTAACTGTTATGCTAACACACAGACACAGGGTGAAACTACCAACCTGCTCACAGAGAGTGGGAATTGAACACAGGTCAATGTCACAGTAAAACTTTACACTATCTGTTCTGCCAAGACACTGACACCGGGTGAAACTACCAACCTGCCCGCAGAGACTGGGAATTGAAGACAGGTCAATGTCACTGTAAAACAATACACTGACTGTTATGCTAACACACAGACACAGGGTGAAACTACCAACCTGCCCACAGAGAGTGGGAATTGAAAACAGGTCAATGTCACTGTAAAACTTTACACTGACTGTTATGCTAACACACAGATACAGGGTGAAACTACCAACCTGCTCACAGAGAGTAGGAATTGAACACAGGTCAGTGTCAGTGTAAAACAATACACTGACTGTTATGCTAACACACAGTCACTGGGAGAAACTACCAACCAACTCACAGAGAGTGGGAATTGAACACAGGTCAATGTCAATGTAAAACTTTACACTAACTGTTATGCTAACACACAGACACAGGGTGAAACTACCACCCTGCTCACAGAGAGTGGGAATTGAACACAGGTCAATGTCACTGTAAAACAATACACCGACAGTTATGCTAACACACTGACACCGGGTGAAACTACCAACCTGCTCACAGAGAGTGGGAATTGAACACAGGTCAGTGTCACTGTAAAGCTTTACACTAACTGTTATGCTAACACACAGACTCAGGGTGAAACTACCAACCTGCTCACAGAGAGTGGGAATTCAACAAAGGTCAATGTCACTGTAAAGCTTTACACTAACTATTCTGCTAACACACAGTCACAGGGTGAAACTACCAACCAGCTCACAGAGAGTGGGAATTGAACACAGGTCAATGTCACTGTAAAACTTTACACTAACAGTTATGCTAACAAACAGACACAGGGTGAAACTACCAACCAGCTCACAGAGAGTGGGAATTGAACACAGGTCAATGTCACTGTAAAACTTTACACTGACAGTTATGCTAACACACAGAAACAGGGTGAAACTACCAACCTGCTCACAGAGAGTGGGAATTGAACACAGGTCAATGTCACAATCAAACAATATACTGACTGTTATGATAACACAGAGTCACAGGGTGAAACTACCAACCTGCTCACAGAGAGTGGGAATTGAACACAGGTCAATGTCACTGTAAAACTTTACACTAACAGTTATGCTAACAAACAGACACAGGGTGAAACTACCAACCAGCTCACAGAGAGTGGGAATTGAACACAGGTCAATGTCACTGTAAAACTTTACACTGACAGTTATGCTAACACACAGACACAGGGTGAAACTACCAACCTGCTCACAGGGAGTGGGAATTGAACACAGGTCAATGTCACTGTAAAACAATACACTGACTGTTATGCTATACACACAGTCACTGGGAGAAACTACCAACCTGCTCACAGAGAGTGGGAATTGAACACAGGTCAATGTCACTGTAAAACTTTACACTAACTGTTATGCTAACACACAGACACAGGGTGAAATTCCCAACCTGCCTACAGAGAGTGGGAATTGAACACAGGTCAAAGTTACTGTAAAACTTTACACTGACCGTTATGCTAACACACGGACACAGGGTGAAACTACCAACCTGCTCACAGAGAGTGGGAATTGAACACAGGTCAATGTCACAATCAAACAATATACTGACTGTTATGATAACACAGAGTCACAGGGTGAAACTACCAACCTGCTCACAGAGAGTGGGAATTGAACACAGGTCAATGTCACTGTAAAATTTTACACTGACTGTTAAGCTAACACACTGACACCGTGTGAAACTACAAACCTGCTCACAGAGAGTGGGAATTGAACACAGGTCAAAGTTACTGTAAAACTTTACACTGACTGTTATGCTAACACACAGACACAGGGTGAAACTACCAACCTGCTCACAGAGAGTGGAAATTGAACACAGGTCAATGACACAATAAAACAATACACTGACTGTTATGCTAAAACACAGTCACAGGGTGAAACTACCAACCTGCTCACAGAGAGTGGGAATTCAACACAGGTCAATGTCACTGTAAAACTTTACACTGACTGTTATGCTAATAAACAGATACACGGTGAAACTACCAAACTGCTCACAGAGAGTGGAAATTGAACACAGGTCAATGACACAATAAAACAATACACTGACTGTTATGCTAACACACAGTCACAGGGTGAAACTACCCACCTGCTCACAGACAGTGGGAATTGAACACAGGTCAATGTCACTGTAAAACTTTACACTGACTGTTAAGCTAACACACTGACACCGTGTGAAACTACCAACCTGCCCACAGAGAGTGGGAATTGAACACAGGTCAATGTCACTGTAAAACTTTACACTGACTGTTAAGCTAACACACTGACACCGTGTGAAACAACCAACCTGCCCACAGAGAGTGGGAATTGAACACAGGTCAATGTCACTGTAAAACTTTACACTGACTGTTAAGCTAACACACTGACACCGTGTGAAACTACCAACCTGCGCACAGAGAGTGGGAATTGAACACAGGTCAATGTCACGGTAAAGCTTAACACAAACTGTTATGCTAACACACAGACACAGGGTGAAACTACCAACCTGCTCACAGAGAGTGGGAATTGAACACAGGTCAATGTCACAATAAAACAATACACTGACAGTTAAGCTAACACACAGACACAGGGTGAAACTACCAACCTGCTCACAGAGAGTGGGAATTGAACACAGGTCAATGTCACGGTAAAGCTTAACACAAACAGTTATGCTAACACACAGACACAGGGTGAAACTACCAACCTGCTCACAGAGAGTGGGAATTGAACACAGGTCAATGACACTGTAAAACTTTACACTGACTGTTATGCTAACACACAGACACAGGGTGAAACTACCAACCTGCTCACAGACAGTGGGAATTGAACACAGGTCAATGTCACTGTAAAACAATACACTGACTGTTATGCTAACACACAGACACAGGGTGAAACTACCAACCTGCTCACAGAGAGTGGGAATTGAACACAGGTCAATGTCACAATAAAACAATACACTGACAGTTAAGCTAACACACAGACACAGGGTGAAACTACCAATCTGCTCACAGAGAGTAGGAATTGAACACAGGTCAATGACACTGTAAAACTTTACACTGACTGTTATGCTAACACACAGACACAGGGTGAAACTACCAACCTGCTCACAGACAGTGGGAATTGAACACAGGTCAATGTCACTGTAAAACAATACACTGACTGTTATGCAATACACACAGTCACTGGGAGAAACTACCAACCTGCTCACAGAGAGTGGGAATTGAACACAGGTCAATGTCACTGTAAAACTTTACACTAACTGTTATGCTAACACACAGACACAGGGTGAAATTCCCAACCTGCCTACAGAGAGTGGGAATTGAACACAGGTCAATGTCACTGTAAAACTTTACACTGACTGTTATGCTAACACACAGACACAGGGTGAAACTACCAACCTGCTCACAGAGAGTGGGAATTGAACACAGGTCAATGTCACTGTAAAACTTTACTCTGACTGTTATGCTAACACACAGACACCGGGTGAAACTACCAACCTGCTCACAGAGAGTGGGAATTGAACACAGGTCAATGCCACAATAAAACAATACACTGACTGTTATGCTAACACACAGACACCGTGTGAAACTACCCACCTGCTCACAGAGAGTGGGAATTGAACACAGGTCAATGTCACTGTAAAACTTTACACTGACTGTTATGCTAACACACAGACACAGGGTGAAACTACCAACCTGCTCACAGAGAGTGGGAATTGAACACAGGTCAATGTCACTGTAAAACAATACACCGACAGTTATGCTAACACACTGACACCGGGTGAAACTACCAACCTGCTCACAGAGAGTGGGAATTGAACACAGGTCAATGTCACGGTAAAGCTTTACACTAACTGTTATGCTAACACACAGACACAGGGTGAAACTACCAACCTGCTCACAGAGAGTGGGAATTGAACACAGGTCAATGTCACAGTAAAGCTTTACACTAACTATTCTGCTAACACAGAGTCACAGGGAGAAAATACCAACCTGCTCACAGAGAGTGGGAATTGAACACAGGTCAATGTCACTGTAAAACTTTACACTGACTGTTAAGCTAACACACTGACACCGTGTGAAACTACAAACGTGCTCACAGAGAGTGGGAATTGAACACAGGTCAATGTCACTGTAAAACTTTACACTAACAGTTATGCTAACAAACAGACACAAGGTGAAACTACCAACCAGCTCACAGAGAGTGGGAATTGAACACAGGTCAATGTCACTGTAAAACTTTACACTGACAGTTATGCTAACACACAGACACAGGGTGAAACTACCAACCAGCTCACAGAGAGTGGGAATTGAACACAGGTCAATGTCACTGTAAAACTTTACACTAACAGTTATGCTAACAAACAGACACAGGGTGAAACTACCAACCAGCTCACAGAGAGTGGGAATTGAACACAGGTCAATGTCACTGTAAAACTTTACACTGACAGTTATGCTAACACACAGACACAGGGTGAAACTACCAACCTGCTCACAGAGAGTGGGAATTGAACACAGGTCAATGTCACTGTAAAACAATACACTGACTGTTATGCTATACACACAGTCACTGGGAGAAACTACCACCCTGCTCACAGAGAGTGGGAATTGAACACAGGTCAATGTCACTGTAAAACTTTACACTAACTGTTATGCTAACACACAGACACAGGGTGAAATTCCCAACCTGCCTACAGAGAGTGGGAATTCAACACAGGTCAAAGCTCCTGTAAAACTTTACACTGACCGTTATGCTAACACACGGACAAAGGGTGAAACTACCAACCTGCTCACAGAGAGTGGGAATTGAACACACGTCAATGTCACAATCAAACAATATACTGACTGTTATGATAACACACAGACACCGGGTGAAATTACCAACCTGCTCACAGAGAGTGGGAATTGAACACAGGTCAATGTCACTGTAAAACTTTACAGTGACTGTTAAGCTAACACACTGACACCGTGTGAAACTACAAACCTGCTCACAGAGAGTGGGAAATGAACACAGGTCAATGTCACTGTAAAATTTTACACTGACAGTTATGCTAACACACAGACACAGGGTGAAACTACCAACCAGCTCACAGAGAGTGGGAATTGAACACAGGTCAATGTCACTGTAAAACTTTACACTGACTGTTATGCTAACACACAGACACAGGGTGAAACTACCAACCTGCCCACAGAGAGTGGGAATTGATCACAGGTCAATGTCACAATAAAACAATACACTGACTGCTATGCTAACACACTGACACAGGGTGAAACTACCAACCTGCTCACAGAGAGTGGGAATTGAACACAGGTCAATGTCACTGTAAAACTTTACACTGACAGTTATGCTAACACACAGACACAGGGTGAAACTACCAACCTGCTCACAGAGAGTGGGAATTGAACACAGGTCAATGTCACTGTAAAACTTTACACTAACTGTTATGCTAACACACTGACACCGTGTGAAACTACCAACCTGCTCACAGAGAGTGGGAATTGAACACAGGTCTATGTCACTGTAAAACTTTACACTGACTGTTATGCGAACACACAGTCACAGGGTGAAACTACCAACCTGCTCACAGAGAGTGGGAATTGAACACAGGTCAATGTCACAATCAAACAATATACTGACTGTTATGATAACACACAGACACCGGGTGAAATTACCAACCTGCTCACAGAGAGTGGGAATTGAACACAGGTCAATGTCACTGTAAAACTTTACAGTGACTGTTAAGCTAACACACTGACACCGTGTGAAACTACAAACCTGCTCACAGAGAGTGGGAAATGAACACAGGTCAATGTCACTGTAAAATTTTACACTGACAGTTATGCTAACACACAGACACAGGGTGAAACTACCAACCAGCTCACAGAGAGTGGGAATTGAACACAGGTCAATGTCACTGTAAAACTTTACACTGACTGTTATGCTAACACACAGACACAGGGTGAAACTACCAACCTGCCCACAGAGAGTGGGAATTGATCACAGGTCAATGTCACAATAAAACAATACACTGACAGCTATGCTAACACACTGACACAGGGTGAAACTACCAACCTGCTCACAAAGAGTGGGAATTGAACACAGGTCAATGTCACTGTAAAACTTTACACTGACAGTTATGCTAACACACAGACACAGGGTGAAACTACCAACCTGCTCACAGAGAGTGGGAATTGAACACAGGTCAATGTCACTGTAAAACTTTACACTAACTGTTATGCTAACACACTGACACCGTGTGAAACTACCAACCTGCTCACAGAGAGTGGGAATTGAACACAGGTCTATGTCACTGTAAAACTTTACACTGACTGTTATGCGAACACACAGTCACAGGGTGAAACTACCAACCTGCTCACAGAGAGTGGGAATTGAACACAGGTCAATGTCACTGTAAAACTTTACACTGACTGTTAAGCTAACACACTGACACCGTGTGAAACTACAAACCTGCTCACAGAGAGTGGGAATTGAACACAGGTCAATGTCACTGTAAAACTTTACACTAACTCTTATGCTAACACACAGACACAGGGTGAAACTACCAACCAGCTCACAGAGAGTGGGAGTTGAACACAGGTCAGTGTCACTGTAAAACGTTACTCTGACTGTTATGCTAACACACAGACACAGGGTGAAACTACCAACCTGCTCACAGAGAGTGGGAATTGAACACAGGTCAATGTCACAATAAAACAAAACACTGACAGTTATGCTAACACACAGACACAGGGTGAAACTACCAACCAGCTCACAGAGAGTTGGAATTGAACACAGGTGAATGTCACTGTAAAACTTTGCACTGACTGTTAAGCTAACACACTGACACCGTGTGAAACTACAAACCTGCTCACAGAGAGTGGGTATTGAACACAGGTCAATGTCTCTGTAAAACTTTACACTAAATGTTATTCTAACACACAGACACCGGGTGAAACTACCAACCTGCTCACAGAGCGTGGGAATTGAACACAGGTCAATGTCACGGTAAAACTTTACACTAACTGTTCTGCTAACACACAGACACAGGGTGAAACTACCAACCAGCTCACAGAGAGTGGGAATTGAACACAGGTCAATGTCACGGTAAAGCTTTACACTAACTGTTATGCTAACACACAGACACAGGGTGAAACTACCAACCTGCTCACAGAGAGTGGGAATTGAACACAGGTCAATGTCACAGTAAAACTTTACACTATCTGTTCTGCCAAGACACTGACACCGGGTGAAACTACCAACCTGCCCGCAGAGACTGGGAATTGAAGACAGGTCAATGTCACTGTAAAACAATACACTGACTGTTATGCTAACACACAGACACAGGGTGAAACTACCAACCTGCCCACAGAGAGTGGGAATTGAAAACAGGTCAATGTCACTGTAAAACTTTACACTGACTGTTATGCTAACACACAGATACAGGGTGAAACTACCAACCTGCTCACAGAGAGTAGGAATTGAACACAGGTCAGTGTCAGTGTAAAACAATACACTGACTGTTATGCTAACACACAGTCACTGGGAGAAACTACCAACCAACTCACAGAGAGTGGGAATTGAACACAGGTCAATGTCAATGTAAAACTTTACACTAACTGTTATGCTAACACACAGACACAGGGTGAAACTACCACCCTGCTCACAGAGAGTGGGAATTGAACACAGGTCAATGTCACTGTAAAACAATACACCGACAGTTATGCTAACACACTGACACCGGGTGAAACTACCAACCTGCTCACAGAGAGTGGGAATTGAACACAGGTCAGTGTCACTGTAAAGCTTTACACTAACTGTTATGCTAACACACAGACTCAGGGTGAAACTACCAACCTGCTCACAGAGAGTGGGAATTCAACAAAGGTCAATGTCACTGTAAAGCTTTACACTAACTATTCTGCTAACACACAGTCACAGGGTGAAACTACCAACCAGCTCACAGAGAGTGGGAATTGAACACAGGTCAATGTCACTGTAAAACTTTACACTAACAGTTATGCTAACAAACAGACACAGGGTGAAACTACCAACCAGCTCACAGAGAGTGGGAATTGAACACAGGTCAATGTCACTGTAAAACTTTACACTGACAGTTATGCTAACACACAGAAACAGGGTGAAACTACCAACCTGCTCACAGAGAGTGGGAATTGAACACAGGTCAATGTCACAATCAAACAATATACTGACTGTTATGATAACACAGAGTCACAGGGTGAAACTACCAACCTGCTCACAGAGAGTGGGAATTGAACACAGGTCAATGTCACTGTAAAACTTTACACTAACAGTTATGCTAACAAACAGACACAGGGTGAAACTACCAACCAGCTCACAGAGAGTGGGAATTGAACACAGGTCAATGTCACTGTAAAACTTTACACTGACAGTTATGCTAACACACAGACACAGGGTGAAACTACCAACCTGCTCACAGGGAGTGGGAATTGAACACAGGTCAATGTCACTGTAAAACAATACACTGACTGTTATGCTATACACACAGTCACTGGGAGAAACTACCAACCTGCTCACAGAGAGTGGGAATTGAACACAGGTCAATGTCACTGTAAAACTTTACACTAACTGTTATGCTAACACACAGACACAGGGTGAAATTCCCAACCTGCCTACAGAGAGTGGGAATTGAACACAGGTCAAAGTTACTGTAAAACTTTACACTGACCGTTATGCTAACACACGGACACAGGGTGAAACTACCAACCTGCTCACAGAGAGTGGGAATTGAACACAGGTCAATGTCACAATCAAACAATATACTGACTGTTATGATAACACAGAGTCACAGGGTGAAACTACCAACCTGCTCACAGAGAGTGGGAATTGAACACAGGTCAATGTCACTGTAAAATTTTACACTGACTGTTAAGCTAACACACTGACACCGTGTGAAACTACAAACCTGCTCACAGAGAGTGGGAATTGAACACAGGTCAAAGTTACTGTAAAACTTTACACTGACTGTTATGCTAACACACAGACACAGGGTGAAACTACCAACCTGCTCACAGAGAGTGGAAATTGAACACAGGTCAATGACACAATAAAACAATACACTGACTGTTATGCTAAAACACAGTCACAGGGTGAAACTACCAACCTGCTCACAGAGAGTGGGAATTCAACACAGGTCAATGTCACTGTAAAACTTTACACTGACTGTTATGCTAATAAACAGATACACGGTGAAACTACCAAACTGCTCACAGAGAGTGGAAATTGAACACAGGTCAATGACACAATAAAACAATACACTGACTGTTATGCTAACACACAGTCACAGGGTGAAACTACCCACCTGCTCACAGACAGTGGGAATTGAACACAGGTCAATGTCACTGTAAAACTTTACACTGACTGTTAAGCTAACACACTGACACCGTGTGAAACTACCAACCTGCCCACAGAGAGTGGGAATTGAACACAGGTCAATGTCACTGTAAAACTTTACACTGACTGTTAAGCTAACACACTGACACCGTGTGAAACAACCAACCTGCCCACAGAGAGTGGGAATTGAACACAGGTCAATGTCACTGTAAAACTTTACACTGACTGTTAAGCTAACACACTGACACCGTGTGAAACTACCAACCTGCGCACAGAGAGTGGGAATTGAACACAGGTCAATGTCACGGTAAAGCTTAACACAAACTGTTATGCTAACACACAGACACAGGGTGAAACTACCAACCTGCTCACAGAGAGTGGGAATTGAACACAGGTCAATGTCACAATAAAACAATACACTGACAGTTAAGCTAACACACAGACACAGGGTGAAACTACCAACCTGCTCACAGAGAGTGGGAATTGAACACAGGTCAATGTCACGGTAAAGCTTAACACAAACAGTTATGCTAACACACAGACACAGGGTGAAACTACCAACCTGCTCACAGAGAGTGGGAATTGAACACAGGTCAATGACACTGTAAAACTTTACACTGACTGTTATGCTAACACACAGACACAGGGTGAAACTACCAACCTGCTCACAGACAGTGGGAATTGAACACAGGTCAATGTCACTGTAAAACAATACACTGACTGTTATGCTAACACACAGACACAGGGTGAAACTACCAACCTGCTCACAGAGAGTGGGAATTGAACACAGGTCAATGTCACAATAAAACAATACACTGACAGTTAAGCTAACACACAGACACAGGGTGAAACTACCAATCTGCTCACAGAGAGTAGGAATTGAACACAGGTCAATGACACTGTAAAACTTTACACTGACTGTTATGCTAACACACAGACACAGGGTGAAACTACCAACCTGCTCACAGACAGTGGGAATTGAACACAGGTCAATGTCACTGTAAAACAATACACTGACTGTTATGCAATACACACAGTCACTGGGAGAAACTACCAACCTGCTCACAGAGAGTGGGAATTGAACACAGGTCAATGTCACTGTAAAACTTTACACTAACTGTTATGCTAACACACAGACACAGGGTGAAATTCCCAACCTGCCTACAGAGAGTGGGAATTGAACACAGGTCAATGTCACTGTAAAACTTTACACTGACTGTTATGCTAACACACAGACACAGGGTGAAACTACCAACCTGCTCACAGAGAGTGGGAATTGAACACAGGTCAATGTCACTGTAAAACTTTACTCTGACTGTTATGCTAACACACAGACACCGGGTGAAACTACCAACCTGCTCACAGAGAGTGGGAATTGAACACAGGTCAATGCCACAATAAAACAATACACTGACTGTTATGCTAACACACAGACACCGTGTGAAACTACCCACCTGCTCACAGAGAGTGGGAATTGAACACAGGTCAATGTCACTGTAAAACTTTACACTGACTGTTATGCTAACACACAGACACAGGGTGAAACTACCAACCTGCTCACAGAGAGTGGGAATTGAACACAGGTCAATGTCACTGTAAAACAATACACCGACAGTTATGCTAACACACTGACACCGGGTGAAACTACCAACCTGCTCACAGAGAGTGGGAATTGAACACAGGTCAATGTCACGGTAAAGCTTTACACTAACTGTTATGCTAACACACAGACACAGGGTGAAACTACCAACCTGCTCACAGAGAGTGGGAATTGAACACAGGTCAATGTCACAGTAAAGCTTTACACTAACTATTCTGCTAACACAGAGTCACAGGGAGAAAATACCAACCTGCTCACAGAGAGTGGGAATTGAACACAGGTCAATGTCACTGTAAAACTTTACACTGACTGTTAAGCTAACACACTGACACCGTGTGAAACTACAAACGTGCTCACAGAGAGTGGGAATTGAACACAGGTCAATGTCACTGTAAAACTTTACACTAACAGTTATGCTAACAAACAGACACAAGGTGAAACTACCAACCAGCTCACAGAGAGTGGGAATTGAACACAGGTCAATGTCACTGTAAAACTTTACACTGACAGTTATGCTAACACACAGACACAGGGTGAAACTACCAACCAGCTCACAGAGAGTGGGAATTGAACACAGGTCAATGTCACTGTAAAACTTTACACTAACAGTTATGCTAACAAACAGACACAGGGTGAAACTACCAACCAGCTCACAGAGAGTGGGAATTGAACACAGGTCAATGTCACTGTAAAACTTTACACTGACAGTTATGCTAACACACAGACACAGGGTGAAACTACCAACCTGCTCACAGAGAGTGGGAATTGAACACAGGTCAATGTCACTGTAAAACAATACACTGACTGTTATGCTATACACACAGTCACTGGGAGAAACTACCACCCTGCTCACAGAGAGTGGGAATTGAACACAGGTCAATGTCACTGTAAAACTTTACACTAACTGTTATGCTAACACACAGACACAGGGTGAAATTCCCAACCTGCCTACAGAGAGTGGGAATTCAACACAGGTCAAAGCTCCTGTAAAACTTTACACTGACCGTTATGCTAACACACGGACAAAGGGTGAAACTACCAACCTGCTCACAGAGAGTGGGAATTGAACACACGTCAATGTCACAATCAAACAATATACTGACTGTTATGATAACACACAGACACCGGGTGAAATTACCAACCTGCTCACAGAGAGTGGGAATTGAACACAGGTCAATGTCACTGTAAAACTTTACAGTGACTGTTAAGCTAACACACTGACACCGTGTGAAACTACAAACCTGCTCACAGAGAGTGGGAAATGAACACAGGTCAATGTCACTGTAAAATTTTACACTGACAGTTATGCTAACACACAGACACAGGGTGAAACTACCAACCAGCTCACAGAGAGTGGGAATTGAACACAGGTCAATGTCACTGTAAAACTTTACACTGACTGTTATGCTAACACACAGACACAGGGTGAAACTACCAACCTGCCCACAGAGAGTGGGAATTGATCACAGGTCAATGTCACAATAAAACAATACACTGACTGCTATGCTAACACACTGACACAGGGTGAAACTACCAACCTGCTCACAGAGAGTGGGAATTGAACACAGGTCAATGTCACTGTAAAACTTTACACTGACAGTTATGCTAACACACAGACACAGGGTGAAACTACCAACCTGCTCACAGAGAGTGGGAATTGAACACAGGTCAATGTCACTGTAAAACTTTACACTAACTGTTATGCTAACACACTGACACCGTGTGAAACTACCAACCTGCTCACAGAGAGTGGGAATTGAACACAGGTCTATGTCACTGTAAAACTTTACACTGACTGTTATGCGAACACACAGTCACAGGGTGAAACTACCAACCTGCTCACAGAGAGTGGGAATTGAACACAGGTCAATGTCACAATCAAACAATATACTGACTGTTATGATAACACACAGACACCGGGTGAAATTACCAACCTGCTCACAGAGAGTGGGAATTGAACACAGGTCAATGTCACTGTAAAACTTTACAGTGACTGTTAAGCTAACACACTGACACCGTGTGAAACTACAAACCTGCTCACAGAGAGTGGGAAATGAACACAGGTCAATGTCACTGTAAAATTTTACACTGACAGTTATGCTAACACACAGACACAGGGTGAAACTACCAACCAGCTCACAGAGAGTGGGAATTGAACACAGGTCAATGTCACTGTAAAACTTTACACTGACTGTTATGCTAACACACAGACACAGGGTGAAACTACCAACCTGCCCACAGAGAGTGGGAATTGATCACAGGTCAATGTCACAATAAAACAATACACTGACAGCTATGCTAACACACTGACACAGGGTGAAACTACCAACCTGCTCACAAAGAGTGGGAATTGAACACAGGTCAATGTCACTGTAAAACTTTACACTGACAGTTATGCTAACACACAGACACAGGGTGAAACTACCAACCTGCTCACAGAGAGTGGGAATTGAACACAGGTCAATGTCACTGTAAAACTTTACACTAACTGTTATGCTAACACACTGACACCGTGTGAAACTACCAACCTGCTCACAGAGAGTGGGAATTGAACACAGGTCTATGTCACTGTAAAACTTTACACTGACTGTTATGCGAACACACAGTCACAGGGTGAAACTACCAACCTGCTCACAGAGAGTGGGAATTGAACACAGGTCAATGTCACTGTAAAACTTTACACTGACTGTTAAGCTAACACACTGACACCGTGTGAAACTACAAACCTGCTCACAGAGAGTGGGAATTGAACACAGGTCAATGTCACTGTAAAACTTTACACTAACTCTTATGCTAACACACAGACACAGGGTGAAACTACCAACCAGCTCACAGAGAGTGGGAGTTGAACACAGGTCAGTGTCACTGTAAAACTTTACACTGACAGTTATGCTAACACACAGACACAGGGTGAAACTACCAAACTGCTCACAGAGAGTGGGAATTCAACACAGGTCAATGTCACTGTAAAACGTTACTCTGACTGTTATGCTAACACACAGACACAGGGTGAAACTACCAACCTGCTCACAGAGAGTGGGAATTGAACACAGGTCAATGTCACAATAAAACAAAACACTGACAGTTATGCTAACACACAGACACAGGGTGAAACTACCAACCAGCTCACAGAGAGTTGGAATTGAACACAGGTGAATATCACTGTAAAACTTTGCACTGACTGTTAAGCTAACACACTGACACCGTGTGAAACTACAAACCTGCTCACAGAGAGTGGGTATTGAACACAGGTCAATGTCTCTGTAAAACTTTACACTAAATGTTATGCTAACACACAGACACCGGGTGAAACTACCAACCTGCTCACAGAGCGTGGGAATTGAACACAGGTCAATGTCACTGTAAAACGTTACTCTGACTGTTATGCTAACACACAGACACAGGGTGAAACTACCAACCTGCTCACAGAGAGTGGGAATTGAACACAGGTCAATGTCACAATAAAACAAAACACTGACTGTTATGCTAACACACAGACACAGGGTGAAACTACCAACCAGCTCACAGAGAGTTGGAATTGAACACAGGTGAATGTCACTGTAAAACTTTGCACTGACTGTTAAGCTAACACACTGACACCGTGTGAAACTACAAACCTGCTCACAGAGCGTGGGAATTGAACACAGGTCAATGTCACTGTAAAACAATACACTGACTGTTATGCTATACACACAGTCACTGGGAGAAACTACCACCCTGCTCACAGAGAGTGGGAATTGAACACAGGTCAATGTCACTGTAAAACTTTACACTAACTGTTATGCTAACACACAGACACAGGGTGAAATTCCCAACCTGCCTACAGAGAGTGGGAATTCAACACAGGTCAAAGCTCCTGTAAAACTTTACACTGACCGTTATGCTAACACACGGACAAAGGGTGAAACTACCAACCTGCTCACAGAGAGTGGGAATTGAACACACGTCAATGTCACAATCAAACAATATACTGACTGTTATGATAACACACAGACACCGGGTGAAATTACCAACCTGCTCACAGAGAGTGGGAATTGAACACAGGTCAATGTCACTGTAAAACTTTACAGTGACTGTTAAGCTAACACACTGACACCGTGTGAAACTACAAACCTGCTCACAGAGAGTGGGAAATGAACACAGGTCAATGTCACTGTAAAATTTTACACTGACAGTTATGCTAACACACAGACACAGGGTGAAACTACCAACCAGCTCACAGAGAGTGGGAATTGAACACAGGTCAATGTCACTGTAAAACTTTACACTGACTGTTATGCTAACACACAGACACAGGGTGAAACTACCAACCTGCCCACAGAGAGTGGGAATTGATCACAGGTCAATGTCACAATAAAACAATACACTGACTGCTATGCTAACACACTGACACAGGGTGAAACTACCAACCTGCTCACAGAGAGTGGGAATTGAACACAGGTCAATGTCACTGTAAAACTTTACACTGACAGTTATGCTAACACACAGACACAGGGTGAAACTACCAACCTGCTCACAGAGAGTGGGAATTGAACACAGGTCAATGTCACTGTAAAACTTTACACTAACTGTTATGCTAACACACTGACACCGTGTGAAACTACCAACCTGCTCACAGAGAGTGGGAATTGAACACAGGTCTATGTCACTGTAAAACTTTACACTGACTGTTATGCGAACACACAGTCACAGGGTGAAACTACCAACCTGCTCACAGAGAGTGGGAATTGAACACAGGTCAATGTCACAATCAAACAATATACTGACTGTTATGATAACACACAGACACCGGGTGAAATTACCAACCTGCTCACAGAGAGTGGGAATTGAACACAGGTCAATGTCACTGTAAAACTTTACAGTGACTGTTAAGCTAACACACTGACACCGTGTGAAACTACAAACCTGCTCACAGAGAGTGGGAAATGAACACAGGTCAATGTCACTGTAAAATTTTACACTGACAGTTATGCTAACACACAGACACAGGGTGAAACTACCAACCAGCTCACAGAGAGTGGGAATTGAACACAGGTCAATGTCACTGTAAAACTTTACACTGACTGTTATGCTAACACACAGACACAGGGTGAAACTACCAACCTGCCCACAGAGAGTGGGAATTGATCACAGGTCAATGTCACAATAAAACAATACACTGACAGCTATGCTAACACACTGACACAGGGTGAAACTACCAACCTGCTCACAAAGAGTGGGAATTGAACACAGGTCAATGTCACTGTAAAACTTTACACTGACAGTTATGCTAACACACAGACACAGGGTGAAACTACCAACCTGCTCACAGAGAGTGGGAATTGAACACAGGTCAATGTCACTGTAAAACTTTACACTAACTGTTATGCTAACACACTGACACCGTGTGAAACTACCAACCTGCTCACAGAGAGTGGGAATTGAACACAGGTCTATGTCACTGTAAAACTTTACACTGACTGTTATGCGAACACACAGTCACAGGGTGAAACTACCAACCTGCTCACAGAGAGTGGGAATTGAACACAGGTCAATGTCACTGTAAAACTTTACACTGACTGTTAAGCTAACACACTGACACCGTGTGAAACTACAAACCTGCTCACAGAGAGTGGGAATTGAACACAGGTCAATGTCACTGTAAAACTTTACACTAACTCTTATGCTAACACACAGACACAGGGTGAAACTACCAACCAGCTCACAGAGAGTGGGAGTTGAACACAGGTCAGTGTCACTGTAAAACTTTACACTGACAGTTATGCTAACACACAGACACAGGGTGAAACTACCAAACTGCTCACAGAGAGTGGGAATTCAACACAGGTCAATGTCACTGTAAAACGTTACTCTGACTGTTATGCTAACACACAGACACAGGGTGAAACTACCAACCTGCTCACAGAGAGTGGGAATTGAACACAGGTCAATGTCACAATAAAACAAAACACTGACAGTTATGCTAACACACAGACACAGGGTGAAACTACCAACCAGCTCACAGAGAGTTGGAATTGAACACAGGTGAATATCACTGTAAAACTTTGCACTGACTGTTAAGCTAACACACTGACACCGTGTGAAACTACAAACCTGCTCACAGAGAGTGGGTATTGAACACAGGTCAATGTCTCTGTAAAACTTTACACTAAATGTTATGCTAACACACAGACACCGGGTGAAACTACCAACCTGCTCACAGAGCGTGGGAATTGAACACAGGTCAATGTCACTGTAAAACTTTACACTAACTGTTATGCTAACACACAGACACAGGGTGAAATTCCCAACCTGCCTACAGAGAGTGGGAATTCAACACAGGTCAAAGCTCCTGTAAAACTTTACACTGACCGTTATGCTAACACACGGACAAAGGGTGAAACTACCAACCTGCTCACAGAGAGTGGGAATTGAACACACGTCAATGTCACAATCAAACAATATACTGACTGTTATGATAACACACAGACACCGGGTGAAATTACCAACCTGCTCACAGAGAGTGGGAATTGAACACAGGTCAATGTCACTGTAAAACTTTACAGTGACTGTTAAGCTAACACACTGACACCGTGTGAAACTACAAACCTGCTCACAGAGAGTGGGAAATGAACACAGGTCAATGTCACTGTAAAATTTTACACTGACAGTTATGCTAACACACAGACACAGGGTGAAACTACCAACCAGCTCACAGAGAGTGGGAATTGAACACAGGTCAATGTCACTGTAAAACTTTACACTGACTGTTATGCTAACACACAGACACAGGGTGAAACTACCAACCTGCCCACAGAGAGTGGGAATTGATCACAGGTCAATGTCACAATAAAACAATACACTGACTGCTATGCTAACACACTGACACAGGGTGAAACTACCAACCTGCTCACAGAGAGTGGGAATTGAACACAGGTCAATGTCACTGTAAAACTTTACACTGACAGTTATGCTAACACACAGACACAGGGTGAAACTACCAACCTGCTCACAGAGAGTGGGAATTGAACACAGGTCAATGTCACTGTAAAACTTTACACTAACTGTTATGCTAACACACTGACACCGTGTGAAACTACCAACCTGCTCACAGAGAGTGGGAATTGAACACAGGTCTATGTCACTGTAAAACTTTACACTGACTGTTATGCGAACACACAGTCACAGGGTGAAACTACCAACCTGCTCACAGAGAGTGGGAATTGAACACAGGTCAATGTCACAATCAAACAATATACTGACTGTTATGATAACACACAGACACCGGGTGAAATTACCAACCTGCTCACAGAGAGTGGGAATTGAACACAGGTCAATGTCACTGTAAAACTTTACAGTGACTGTTAAGCTAACACACTGACACCGTGTGAAACTACAAACCTGCTCACAGAGAGTGGGAAATGAACACAGGTCAATGTCACTGTAAAATTTTACACTGACAGTTATGCTAACACACAGACACAGGGTGAAACTACCAACCAGCTCACAGAGAGTGGGAATTGAACACAGGTCAATGTCACTGTAAAACTTTACACTGACTGTTATGCTAACACACAGACACAGGGTGAAACTACCAACCTGCCCACAGAGAGTGGGAATTGATCACAGGTCAATGTCACAATAAAACAATACACTGACAGCTATGCTAACACACTGACACAGGGTGAAACTACCAACCTGCTCACAAAGAGTGGGAATTGAACACAGGTCAATGTCACTGTAAAACTTTACACTGACAGTTATGCTAACACACAGACACAGGGTGAAACTACCAACCTGCTCACAGAGAGTGGGAATTGAACACAGGTCAATGTCACTGTAAAACTTTACACTAACTGTTATGCTAACACACTGACACCGTGTGAAACTACCAACCTGCTCACAGAGAGTGGGAATTGAACACAGGTCTATGTCACTGTAAAACTTTACACTGACTGTTATGCGAACACACAGTCACAGGGTGAAACTACCAACCTGCTCACAGAGAGTGGGAATTGAACACAGGTCAATGTCACTGTAAAACTTTACACTGACTGTTAAGCTAACACACTGACACCGTGTGAAACTACAAACCTGCTCACAGAGAGTGGGAATTGAACACAGGTCAATGTCACTGTAAAACTTTACACTAACTCTTATGCTAACACACAGACACAGGGTGAAACTACCAACCAGCTCACAGAGAGTGGGAGTTGAACACAGGTCAGTGTCACTGTAAAACTTTACACTGACAGTTATGCTAACACACAGACACAGGGTGAAACTACCAAACTGCTCACAGAGAGTGGGAATTCAACACAGGTCAATGTCACTGTAAAACGTTACTCTGACTGTTATGCTAACACACAGACACAGGGTGAAACTACCAACCTGCTCACAGAGAGTGGGAATTGAACACAGGTCAATGTCACAATAAAACAAAACACTGACAGTTATGCTAACACACAGACACAGGGTGAAACTACCAACCAGCTCACAGAGAGTTGGAATTGAACACAGGTGAATATCACTGTAAAACTTTGCACTGACTGTTAAGCTAACACACTGACACCGTGTGAAACTACAAACCTGCTCACAGAGAGTGGGTATTGAACACAGGTCAATGTCTCTGTAAAACTTTACACTAAATGTTATGCTAACACACAGACACCGGGTGAAACTACCAACCTGCTCACAGAGCGTGGGAATTGAACACAGGTCAATGTCACTGTAAAACTTTACACTAACTGTTATGCTAACACACAGACACAGGGTGAAATTCCCAACCTGCCTACAGAGAGTGGGAATTCAACACAGGTCAAAGCTCCTGTAAAACTTTACACTGACCGTTATGCTAACACACGGACAAAGGGTGAAACTACCAACCTGCTCACAGAGAGTGGGAATTGAACACACGTCAATGTCACAATCAAACAATATACTGACTGTTATGATAACACACAGACACCGGGTGAAATTACCAACCTGCTCACAGAGAGTGGGAATTGAACACAGGTCAATGTCACTGTAAAACTTTACAGTGACTGTTAAGCTAACACACTGACACCGTGTGAAACTACAAACCTGCTCACAGAGAGTGGGAAATGAACACAGGTCAATGTCACTGTAAAATTTTACACTGACAGTTATGCTAACACACAGACACAGGGTGAAACTACCAACCAGCTCACAGAGAGTGGGAATTGAACACAGGTCAATGTCACTGTAAAACTTTACACTGACTGTTATGCTAACACACAGACACAGGGTGAAACTACCAACCTGCCCACAGAGAGTGGGAATTGATCACAGGTCAATGTCACAATAAAACAATACACTGACTGCTATGCTAACACACTGACACAGGGTGAAACTACCAACCTGCTCACAGAGAGTGGGAATTGAACACAGGTCAATGTCACTGTAAAACTTTACACTGACAGTTATGCTAACACACAGACACAGGGTGAAACTACCAACCTGCTCACAGAGAGTGGGAATTGAACACAGGTCAATGTCACTGTAAAACTTTACACTAACTGTTATGCTAACACACTGACACCGTGTGAAACTACCAACCTGCTCACAGAGAGTGGGAATTGAACACAGGTCTATGTCACTGTAAAACTTTACACTGACTGTTATGCGAACACACAGTCACAGGGTGAAACTACCAACCTGCTCACAGAGAGTGGGAATTGAACACAGGTCAATGTCACAATCAAACAATATACTGACTGTTATGATAACACACAGACACCGGGTGAAATTACCAACCTGCTCACAGAGAGTGGGAATTGAACACAGGTCAATGTCACTGTAAAACTTTACAGTGACTGTTAAGCTAACACACTGACACCGTGTGAAACTACAAACCTGCTCACAGAGAGTGGGAAATGAACACAGGTCAATGTCACTGTAAAATTTTACACTGACAGTTATGCTAACACACAGACACAGGGTGAAACTACCAACCAGCTCACAGAGAGTGGGAATTGAACACAGGTCAATGTCACTGTAAAACTTTACACTGACTGTTATGCTAACACACAGACACAGGGTGAAACTACCAACCTGCCCACAGAGAGTGGGAATTGATCACAGGTCAATGTCACAATAAAACAATACACTGACAGCTATGCTAACACACTGACACAGGGTGAAACTACCAACCTGCTCACAAAGAGTGGGAATTGAACACAGGTCAATGTCACTGTAAAACTTTACACTGACAGTTATGCTAACACACAGACACAGGGTGAAACTACCAACCTGCTCACAGAGAGTGGGAATTGAACACAGGTCAATGTCACTGTAAAACTTTACACTAACTGTTATGCTAACACACTGACACCGTGTGAAACTACCAACCTGCTCACAGAGAGTGGGAATTGAACACAGGTCTATGTCACTGTAAAACTTTACACTGACAGTTATGCGAACACACAGTCACAGGGTGAAACTACCAACCTGCTCACAGAGAGTGGGAATTGAACACAGGTCAATGTCACTGTAAAACTTTACACTGACTGTTAAGCTAACACACTGACACCGTGTGAAACTACAAACCTGCTCACAGAGAGTGGGAATTGAACACAGGTCAATGTCACTGTAAAACTTTACACTAACTCTTATGCTAACACACAGACACAGGGTGAAACTACCAACCAGCTCACAGAGAGTGGGAGTTGAACACAGGTCAGTGTCACTGTAAAACTTTACACTGACAGTTATGCTAACACACAGACACAGGGTGAAACTACCAAACTGCTCACAGAGAGTGGGAATTCAACACAGGTCAATGTCACTGTAAAACGTTACTCTGACTGTTATGCTAACACACAGACACAGGGTGAAACTACCAACCTGCTCACAGAGAGTGGGAATTGAACACAGGTCAATGTCACTGTAAAACTTTACACTGACTGTTATGCTAACACACAGACACAGGGTGAAACTACCAACCTGCTCACAGAGAGTGGGAATTGAACACAGGTCAATGTCACTGTAAAACGTTACTCTGACTGTTATGCTAACACACAGACACAGGGTGAAACTACCAACCAGCTCACAGAGAGTTGGAATTGAACACAGGTGAATATCACTGTAAAACTTTGCACTGACTGTTAAGCTAACACACTGACACCGTGTGAAACTACAAACCTGCTCACAGAGAGTGGGTATTGAACACAGGTCAATGTCTCTGTAAAACTTTACACTAAATGTTATGCTAACACACAGACACCGGGTGAAACTACCAACCTGCTCACAGAGCGTGGGAATTGAACACAGGTCAATGTCACTGTAAAACGTTACTCTGACTGTTATGCTAACACACAGACACAGGGTGAAACTACCAACCTGCTCACAGAGAGTGGGAATTGAACACAGGTCAATGTCACAATAAAACAAAACACTGACTGTTATGCTAACACACAGACACAGGGTGAAACTACCAACCAGCTCACAGAGAGTTGGAATTGAACACAGGTGAATGTCACTGTAAAACTTTGCACTGACTGTTAAGCTAACACACTGACACCGTGTGAAACTACAAACCTGCTCACAGAGAGTGGGTATTGAACACAGGTCAATGTCTCTGTAAAACTTTACACTAAATGTTATACTAACACACAGACACCGGGTGAAACTACCAACCTGCTCACAGAGCGTGGGAATTGAACACAGGTCAATGTCACGGTAAAACTTTACACTAACTGTTCTGCTAACACACAGACACAGGGTGAAACTACCAACCAGCTCACAGAGAGTGGGAATTGAACACAGGTCAATGTCACGGTAAAGCTTTACACTAACTGTTATGCTAACACACAGACACAGGGTGAAACTACCAACCTGCTCACAGAGAGTGGGAATTGAACACAGGTCAATGTCACAGTAAAACTTTACACTATCTGTTCTGCCAAGACACTGACACCGGGTGAAACTACCAACCTGCCCGCAGAGACTGGGAATTGAAGACAGGTCAATGTCACTGTAAAACAATACACTGACTGTTATGCTAACACACAGACACAGGGTGAAACTACCAACCTGCCCACAGAGAGTGGGAATTGAACACAGGTCAATGTCACTGTAAAACTTTACACTGACTGTTATGCTAACACACAGATACAGGGTGAAACTACCAACCTGCTCACAGAGAGTAGGAATTGAACACAGGTCAGTGTCAGTGTAAAACAATACACTGACTGTTATGCTAACACACAGTCACTGGGAGAAACTACCAACCAACTCACAGAGAGTGGGAATTGAACACAGGTCAATGTCAATGTAAAACTTTACACTAACTGTTATGTTAACACACAGACACAGGGTGAAACTACCAACCTGCTCACAGAGAGTGGGAATTGAACACAGGTCAATGTCACTGTAAAACTTCACACTAACTGTTATGCTAACACACTGACACCGTGTGAAACTACCAACCTGCTCACAGAGAGTGGGAATTGAACACAGGTCTATGTCACTGTAAAACTTTACACTGACTGTTATGCGAACACACAGTCACAGGGTGAAACTACCAACCTGCTCACAGAGAGTGGGAATTGAACACAGGTCAATGTCACTGTAAAACTTTACACTGACTGTTATGCTAACACACAGACACAGGGTGAAACTACCAACCTGCTCACAGAGAGTGGGAATTGAACACAGGTCAATGTCACTGTAAAACGTTACTCTGACTGTTATGCTAACACACAGACACAGGGTGAAACTACCAACCTGCTCACAGAGAGTGGGAATTGAACACAGGTCAATATCACAATAAAACAAAACACTGACAGTAATGCTAACACACAGACACAGGGTGAAACTACCAACCAGCTCACAGAGAGTTGGAATTGAACACAGGTGAATGTCACTGTAAAACTTTGCACTGACTGTTAAGCTAACACACTGACACGGTGTGAAACAACAAACCTGCTCACAGAGAGTGGGTATTGAACACAGGTCAATGTCTCTGTAAAACTTTACACTAACTGTTATGCTAACACACAGACACCGGGTGAAACTACCAACCTGCTCACAGAGAGTGGGAATTGAACACAGGTCAATGTCACTGTAAAACTTTACACTAACTCTTATGCTAACACACAGACACAGGGTGAAACTACCAACCAGCTCACAGAGAGTGGGAATTGAACACAGGTCAATGTCACAGTAAAACTTTACACTATCTGTTCTGCCAAGACACTGACACCGGGTGAAACTACCAACCTGCCCGCAGAGACTGGGAATTGAAGACAGGTCAATGTCACTGTAAAACAATACACTGACTGTTATGCTAACACACAGACACAGGGTGAAACTACCAACCTGCCCACAGAGAGTGGGAATTGAACACAGGTCAATGTCACTGTAAAACTTTACACTGACTGTTATGCTAACACACAGATACAGGGTGAAACTACCAACCTGCTCACAGAGAGTAGGAATTGAACACAGGTCAGTGTCAGTGTAAAACAACACACTGACTGTTATGCTAACACACAGTCACTGGGAGAAACTACCAACCAACTCACAGAGAGTGGGAATTGAACACAGGTCAATGTCAATGTAAAACTTTACACTAACTGTTATGCTAACACACAGACACAGGGTGAAACTACCAACCTGCTCACAGAGAGTGGGAATTGAACACAGGTCAATGTCACTGTAAAACTTCACACTGACTGTTATGCTAACACACAGACACAGGGTGAAACTACCAACTTTCTCACAGAGATTAGGAATTGAACACAGGTCAATGTCACTGTAAAACTTTACACTAACTGTTATGCTAACAAACAGTCACAGGGTGAAAGTAACAACCTGCTCACAGGGAGTGGGAATTGAAAACAGGTCTATGTCACTGTAAAACAATACACTGACTGTTATGCTAACACACAGACACAGGGTGAAACTACCAACCAGCCCACAGAGAGTGGGAATTGCACACAGGTCAATGTCACTGTAAAACTTTACACTAACTGTTATGCAAACACACAGACACAGGGTGAAACTACCAACCTGCCCACAGAGAGTCGGAATTGAACACAGGTCAATGTCACTGTAAAACTTTACACTAATTGTTATGCTAACACACAGACACTGGGTGAAACTACCAACCTGACCGCAGAGAGTGGGAATTGAACACAGGTCAATGTCACTGTAAAACAATACACTGACTGTTATGCTAACACACAGACACAGGGTGAAACTACCAACCTGCCCACAGAGAGTGGGAATTGAACACAGGTCAATGTCACTGTAAAACAATACATTAACCGTTATGCTAACACACAGACACAGGGTGAAACTACCAACTGGCTCACAGAGAGTGGGAATTGAACACAGGTCAATGTCACTGTAAAACTTTACACTGACTGTGATGCTAACACACAGACACAGGGTGAAACTACCAACCTGCTCACAGAGAGTGGGAATAGAACACAGGTCAATGTCACTGTAAAACTTTACACTGACTGTTATGCTAACACACAGACACAGGGTGAAACTGCCAACCTGCCCACAGAGAGTGGGAATTGAAAACAGGTCAATGTCACTGTAAAACAATACACTGACTGTAATGCTAACACACAGACACAGGGTGAAACTACCGACCTGCTCACAGAGAGTGGGAATTGAACACAGGTCAATGTCACTGTAAAACTTTACACTAACTGTTATGCTAACACACAGTCACTGGGAGAAACTACCAACCAACTCACAGAGAGTGGGAATTGAACACAGGTCAATGTCAATGTAAAACTTTACACTAACTGTTATGCTAACACACAGACACAGGGTGAAACTACCAACCTGCTCACAGAGAGTGGGAATTGAACACAGGTCAATGTCACTGTAAAACTTTACACTGACTGTTAAGCTAACACACTGACACCGTGTGAAACTACAAACCTGCTCACAGAGAGTGGGAAATGAGCACAGGTCAATGTCACTGTAAAACTTTACACCGACTGTTATGCTAACACACAGACACAGGGTGAAACTACCAACCTGCTCACAGAGAGTGGGAATTGAACACAGGTCAATGTCACTGTAAAACTTTACACTGACTGTTAAGCTAACACACTGACACCGTGTGAAACTACAAACCTGCTCACAGAGAGTGGGAATTGAACACAGGTCAATGTCACTGTAAAACAATACACTGACTGTTATGCTAACACACAGACACTGGGTGAAACTACCAACCTGCCCGCAGAGAGTGGGAATTGAACACAGGTCAATGTCACTGTAAAACTTTACACTAACTGTTATGCTAACACACAGACACAGGGTGAAACTACCAACCTGCCCGCAGAGAGTGGGAATTGAACACAGGTCAATGTCACTGTAAAACAATACACTGACTGTTATGCTAACACACAGACACAGGGTGAAACTACCAACCTGCCCACAGAGAGTGGGAATTGAACACAGGTCAATGTCACTGTAAAACAATACACTGACTGTTATGCTAACACACAGTCACTGGGAGAAACTACCAACCAACTCACAGAGAGTGGGAATTGAACACAGGTCAATGTCAATGTAAAACTTTACACTAACTGTTATGCTAACACAAGACACAGAATGAAACTACCAACCTGCCCACAGAGAGTGGGAATTGCACACAGGTCAATGTCACTGTAAAACTTTACACTAACTGTTATGCAAACACACAGACACAGGGTGAAACTACCAACCTGCCCACAGAGAGTCGGAATTGAACACAGGTCAATGTCACTGTAAAACTTTACACTAATTGTTATGCTAACACACAGACACTGGGTGAAACTACCAACCTGACCGCAGAGAGTGGGAATTGAACACAGGTCAATGTCACTGTAAAACAATACACTGACTGTTATGCTAACACACAGACACAGGGTGAAACTACCAACCTGCCCACAGAGAGTGGGAATTGAACACAGGTCAATGTCACTGTAAAACAATACATTAACCGTTATGCTAACACACAGACACAGGGTGAAACTACCAACTGGCTCACAGAGAGTGGGAATTGAACACAGGTCAATGTCACTGTAAAACTTTACACTGACTGTGATGCTAACACACAGACACAGGGTGAAACTACCAACCTGCTCACAGAGAGTGGGAATAGAACACAGGTCAATGTCACTGTAAAACTTTACACTGACTGTTATGCTAACACACAGACACAGGGTGAAACTGCCAACCTGCCCACAGAGAGTGGGAATTGAAAACAGGTCAATGTCACTGTAAAACAATACACTGACTGTAATGCTAACACACAGACACAGGGTGAAACTACCGACCTGCTCACAGAGAGTGGGAATTGAACACAGGTCAATGTCACTGTAAAACTTTACACTAACTGTTATGCTAACACACAGTCACTGGGAGAAACTACCAACCAACTCACAGAGAGTGGGAATTGAACACAGGTCAATGTCAATGTAAAACTTTACACTAACTGTTATGCTAACACACAGACACAGGGTGAAACTACCAACCTGCTCACAGAGAGTGGGAATTGAACACAGGTCAATGTCACTGTAAAACTTTACACTGACTGTTAAGCTAACACACTGACACCGTGTGAAACTACAAACCTGCTCACAGAGAGTGGGAAATGAGCACAGGTCAATGTCACTGTAAAACTTTACACCGACTGTTATGCTAACACACAGACACAGGGTGAAACTACCAACCTGCTCACAGAGAGTGGGAATTGAACACAGGTCAATGTCACTGTAAAACTTTACACTGACTGTTAAGCTAACACACTGACACCGTGTGAAACTACAAACCTGCTCACAGAGAGTGGGAATTGAACACAGGTCAATGTCACTGTAAAACAATACACTGACTGTTATGCTAACACACAGACACTGGGTGAAACTACCAACCTGCCCGCAGAGAGTGGGAATTGAACACAGGTCAATGTCACAATAAAACAATACACTAACTGTTATGCTAACACACAGACACAGGGTGAAACTACCAACCTGCCCGCAGAGAGTGGGAATTGAACACAGGTCAATGTCACTGTAAAACAATACACTGACTGTTATGCTAACACACAGACACAGGGTGAAACTACCAACCTGCCCACAGAGAGTGGGAATTGAACACAGGTCAATGTCACTGTAAAACAATACACTGACTGTTATGCTAACACACAGTCACTGGGAGAAACTACCAACCAACTCACAGAGAGTGGGAATTGAACACAGGTCAATGTCAATGTAAAACTTTACACTAACTGTTATGCTAACACAAGACACAGGGTGAAACTACCAACCTGCTCACAGAGAGTGGGAATTGAACACAGGTCAATGTCACTGTAAAACTTTACACTGACAGTTATGCTAACACACAGACACAGGGTGAAACTACCAACCTGCTCACTGAGAGTGGGAATTGAACACAGGTCAATGTCACTGTAAAACGTTACACGAACTGTTATGCTAACAAACAGTCACAGGGTGAAAGTAACAACCTGCTCACAGGGAGTGGGAATTGAACACAGGTCTATGTCACTGTAAAACTTTACACTAACTGTTATGCTAACACACAGACACAGGGTGAAATTCCCAACCTGACTACAGAGAGTGGGAATTGAACACAGGTCAAAGTTACTGTAAAACTTTACACTGACCGTTATGCTAACACACGGACAGAGGGTGAAACTACCAACCTGCTCACAGAGAGTGGGAATTGAACACAGGTCAATGTCACAATCAAACAATATACTGACTGTTATGATAACACAGAGTCACAGGGTGAAACTACCAACCTGCTCACAGAGAGTGGGAATTGAACACAGGTCAATGTCACAATAAAACAATACACTGACTGCTATGCTAACACACTGACACAGGGTGAAACTACCAACCTGCTCACAGAGAGTGGGAATTGAACACAGGTCAATATCACTGTAAAACTTTACACTGACAGTTATGCTAACACACAGACACAGGGTGAAACTACCAACCTGCTCACAGAGAGTGGGAATTGAACACAGGTCAATGTCACTGTAAAACTTTACACTGACTGTTAAGCTAACACACTGACACCGTGTGAAACTACAAACCTGCTCACAGAGAGTGGGAATTGAACACAGGTCAGTGTCACTGTAAAACTTTACACTGACAGTTATGCTAACACACAGACACAGGGTGAAACTACCAACCTGCTCACAGAGAGTGGGAATTGAACACAGGTCAATGTCACTGTAAAATAATACACTGACTGTTATGCTAACACACAGTCACAGGGTGAAACTACCAACCTGCTCACAGAGAGTGGGAATTGAACACAGGTCAATGTCACTGTAAAACTTTACACTGACTGTTAAGCTAACACACTGACACCGTGTGAAACTAGAAACCTGCTCACAGAGAGTGGGAATTGAACACAGGTCAATGTCACTGTAAAACTTTACACTAACTGTTCTGCTAACACACAGACACAGGGTGAAACTACCAACCAGCTCACAGAGAGTGGGAATTGAACACAGGTCAATGTCACGGTAAAGCTTTACACTAGCTGTTATGCTAACACACAGACACAGGGTGAAACTACCAACCTGCTCACAGAGAGTGGGAATTGAACACAGGTCAATGTCACAGTAAAACTTTACTCTATCTGTTCTGCCAAGACACTGACACCGGGTGAAACTACCAACCTGCCCGCAGAGACTGGGAATTGAAGACAGGTCAATGTCACTGTAAAACAATATACTGACTGTTATGCTAACACACAGACACAGGGTGAAACTACCAACCTGCCCACAGAGAGTGGGAATTGAACACAGGTCAATGTCACTGTAAAACTTTACACTAACTGTTATGCTAACACACAGACACAGGGTGAAACTACCAACCTGCTCACAGAGAGTGGGAATTGAACACAGGTCAATGTCACTGTAAAACTTCACACTGACTGTTATGCTAACACACAGACACAGGGTGAAACTACCAACTTTTTCACAGAGAGTAGGAATTGAACACAGGTCAATGTCACTGTAAAACTTTACACTAACTGTTATGCAAACAAACAGTCACAGGGTGAAAGTAACAACCTGCTCACAGGGAGTGGGAATTGAAAACAGGTCTATGTCACTGTAAAACAATACACTGACTGTTATGCTAACACACAGACACAGGGTGAAACTACCAACCTGCCCACAGAGAGTGGGAATTGCACACAGGTCAATGTCACTGTAAAACTTTACACTAACTGTTATGCAAACACACAGACACAGGGTGAAACTACCAACATGCCCACAGAGAGTCGGAATTGAACACAGGTCAATGTCACTGTAAAACTTTACACTAATTGTTATGCTAACACACAGACACTGGGTGAAACTACCAACCTGACCGCAGAGAGTGGGAATTGAACACAGGTCAATGTCACTGTAAAACAATACACTGACTGTTATGCTAACACACAGACACAGGGTGAAACTACCAACCTGCCCACAGAGAGTGGGAATTGAACACAGGTCAATGTCACTGTAAAACAATACATTAACCGTTATGCTAACACACAGACACAGGGTGAAACTACCAACTGGCTCACAGAGAGTGGGAATTGAACACAGGTCAATGTCACTGTAAAACTTTACACTGACTGTGTTGCTAACACACAGACACAGGGTGAAACTACCAACCTGCTCACAGAGAGTGGGAATAGAACACAGGTCAATGTCACTGTAAAACTTTACACTGACTGTTATGCTAACACACAGACACAGGGTGAAACTGCCAACCTGCCCACAGAGAGTGGGAATTGAAAACAGGTCAATGTCACTGTAAAACAATACACTGACTGTTATGCTAACACACAGACACAGGGTGAAACTACCGACCTGCTCACAGAGAGTGGGAATTGAACACAGGTCAATGTCACTGTAAAACTTTACACTGACTGTTAAGCTAACACACTGACACCGTGTGAAACTACAAACCTGCTCACAGAGAGTGGGAAATGAACACAGGTCAATGTCACTGTAAAACTTTACACTGACTGTTATGCTAACACACAGACACAGGGTGAAACTACCAACCTGCTCACAGAGAGTAGGAATTGAACACAGGTCAATGTCACTGTAAAACTTTACACTGACTGTTAAGCTAACACACTGACAC
Source organism: Hypanus sabinus (assembly GCF_030144855.1). Classification (NCBI taxonomy): domain Eukaryota; kingdom Metazoa; phylum Chordata; class Chondrichthyes; order Myliobatiformes; family Dasyatidae; genus Hypanus; species Hypanus sabinus. The sequence continues at coordinate 351,074 of NW_026780853.1, forward strand.
CGTGTGAAACTACAAACCTGCTCACAGAGAGTGGGAATTGAACACAGGTCAATGTCACTGTAAAACAATACACTGACTGTTATGCTAACACACAGACACTGGGTGAAACTACCAACCTGCCCGCAGAGAGTGGGAATTGAACACAGGTCAATGTCACTGTAAAACTTTACACTAACTGTTATGCTAACACACAGACACAGGGTGAAACTACCAACCTGCCCGCAGAGAGTGGGAATTGAACACAGGTCAATGTCACTGTAAAACAATACACTGACTGTTATGCTAACACACAGACACAGGGTGAAACTACCAACCTGCCCACAGAGAGTGGGAATTGAACACAGGTCAATGTCACTGTAAAACAATACACTGACTGTTATGCTAACACACAGTCACTGGGAGAAACTACCAACCAACTCACAGAGAGTGGGAATTGAACACAGGTCAATGTCAATGTAAAACTTTACACTAACTGTTATGCTAACACAAGACACAGGGTGAAACTACCAACCTGCTCACAGAGAGTGGGAATTGAACACAGGTCAATGTCACTGTAAAACTTTACACTGACAGTTATGCTAACACACTGACACCGTGTGAAACTACAAACCTGCTCACAGAGAGTGGGAATTGAACACAGGTCAATGTCACTGTAAAACTTTACACTAACTGTTATGCTAACACACAGACACAGGGTGAAATTCCCAACCTGCCTACAGAGAGTGGGAATTGAACACAGGTCAAAGTTACTGTAAAACTTTACACTGACTGTTATGCTAACACACAGACACAGGGTGAAAATACCAACTTTCTCACAGAGAGTAGGAATTGAACACAGGTCAATGTCACTGTAAAACGTTACACGAACTGTTATGCTAACAAACAGTCACAGGGTGAAAGTAACAACCTGCTCACAGGGAGTGGGAATTGAACACAGGTCTATGTCACTGTAAAACTTTACACTAACTGTTATGCTAACACACAGACACAGGGTGAAATTCCCAACCTGACTACAGAGAGTGGGAATTGAACACAGGTCAAAGTTACTGTAAAACTTTACACTGACCGTTATGCTAACACACGGACAGAGGGTGAAACTACCAACCTGCTCACAGAGAGTGGGAATTGAACACAGGTCAATGTCACAATCAAACAATATACTGACTGTTATGATAACACAGAGTCACAGGGTGAAACTACCAACCTGCTCACAGAGAGTGGGAATTGAACACAGGTCAATGTCACAATAAAACAATACACTGACTGCTATGCTAACACACTGACACAGGGTGAAACTACCAACCTGCTCACAGAGAGTGGGAATTGAACACAGGTCAATGTCACTGTAAAACTTTACACTGACAGTTATGCTAACACACAGACACAGGGTGAAACTACCAACCTGCTCACAGAGAGTGGGAATTGAACACAGGTCAATGTCACTGTAAAACTTTACACTGACTGTTAAGCTAACACACTGACACCGTGTGAAACTACAAACCTGCTCACAGAGAGTGGGAATTGAACACAGGTCAGTGTCACTGTAAAACTTTACACTGACAGTTATGCTAACACACAGACACAGGGTGAAACTACCAACCTGCTCACAGAGAGTGGGAATTGAACACAGGTCAATGTCACTGTAAAACTTTACACTAACTGTTATGCTAACACACAGACACAGGGTGAAACTACCAACCTTCCCACAGAGAGTGGGAATTGAACACAGGTCAATGTCACTGTAAAACAATACACTAACCGTTATGCTAACACACAGACACAGGGTGAAACTACCAACCGGCTCACAGAGAGTGGGAATTGAACACAGGTCAACGTCACTGTAAAACTTTACACTGACTGTGATGCTAACACACAGACACAGGGTGAAACTACCAACCTGCTCACAGAGAGTGGGAATAGAACACAGGGCAATGTCACTGTAAAACTTTACACTGACTGTTATGCTAACACACAGACACAGGGTGAAACTGCCAACCTGCCCACAGAGAGTGGGAATTGAAAACAGGTCAATGTCACTGTAAAACAATACACTGACTGTTATGCTAACACACAGACACAGGGTGAAACTACCAACCTGCCCACAGAGAGTGGGAATTGAACACAGGTCAATGTCACTCTAAAACTTTACACTGACTGTTATGCTAACACACAGATACAGGGTGAAACTACCAACCTGCTCACAGAGAGTAGGAATTGAACACAGGTCAGTGTCAGTGTAAAACAATACACTGACTGTTATGCTAACACACAGTCACTGGGAGAAACTACCAACCAACTCACAGAGAGTGGGAATTGAACACAGGTCAATGTCAATGTAAAACTTTACACTAACTGTTATGCTAACACACTGACACAGGGTGAAACTACCAACCTGCTCACAGAGAGTGGGAATTGAACACAGGTCAATGTCACTGTAAAACTTTACACTAACTGTTATGCTAACAAACAGTCACAGGGTGAAAGTAACAACCTGCTCACAGGGAGTGGGAATTGAACACAGGTCAGTGTCACTGTAAAACTTTACACTGACAGTTATGCTAACACACAGACACAGGGTGAAACTACCAACCTGCTCACAGAGAGTGGGAATTGAACACAGGTCAATGTCACTGTAAAACTTTACACTAACTGTTATGCTAACACACAGACACAGGGTGAAACTACCAACCTTCCCACAGAGAGTGGGAATTGAACACAGGTCAATGTCACTGTAAAACAATACACTAACCGTTATGCTAACACACAGACACAGGGTGAAACTACCAACCGGCTCACAGAGAGTGGGAATTGAACACAGGTCAACGTCACTGTAAAACTTTACACAGACTGTGATGCTAACACACAGACACAGGGTGAAACTACCAACCTGCTCACAGAGAGTGGGAATAGAACACAGGTCAATGTCACTGTAAAACTTTACACTGACTGTTATGCTAACACACAGACACAGGGTGAAACTGCCAACCTGCCCACAGAGAGTGGGAATTGAAAACAGGTCAATGTCACTGTAAAACAATACACTGACTGTTATGCTAACACACAGACACAGGGTGAAACTACCAACCTGCCCACAGAGAGTGGGAATTGAACACAGGTCAATGTCACTCTAAAACTTTACACTGACTGTTATGCTAACACACAGATACAGGGTGAAACTACCAACCTGCTCACAGAGAGTAGGAATTGAACACAGGTCAGTGTCAGTGTAAAACAATACACTGACTGTTATGCTAACACACAGTCACTGGGAGAAACTACCAACCAACTCACAGAGAGTGGGAATTGAACACAGGTCAATGTCAATGTAAAACTTTACACTAACTGTTATGCTAACACACTGACACAGGGTGAAACTACCAACCTGCTCACAGAGAGTGGGAATTGAACACAGGTCAATGTCACTGTAAAACTTTACACTAACTGTTATGCTAACAAACAGTCACAGGGTGAAAGTAACAACCTGCTCACAGGGAGTGGGAATTGAACACAGGTCTATGTCACTGTAAAACAATACACTGACTGTTATGCTATACACACAGTCACTGGGAGAAACTACCAACCTGCTCACAGAGAGTGGGAATTGAACACAGGTCAATGTCACTGTAAAACTTTACACTAACTGTTATGCTAACACACAGACACCGTGTGAAACTACCAACCTGCTCACAGAGAGTGGGAATTGAACACAGGTCAATGTCACTGTAAAACTTTACACTAACTGTTATGCTAACACACAGACACAGGGTGAAATTCCCAACCTGCCTACAGAGAGTGGGAATTGAACACAGGTCAAAGTTACTGTAAAACTTTACACTGACCGTTATGCTAACACACGGACAGAGGGTGAAACTACCAACCTGCTCACAGAGAGTGGGAATTGAACACAGGTCAATGTCACTGTAAAACAATACACTGACTGTTATGCTAACACACAGACACAGGGTGAAACTACCAACCTGCTCACAGAGAGTGGGAATTGAACACAGGTCAATGTCACTGTAAAAGTTTACTCTGACTGTTATGCTAACACACAGACACAGGGTGAAACTACCAACCTGCTCACAGAGAGTGGGAATTGAACACAGGTCAATGTCATAATAAAAGAAAACACTGACAGTTATGCTAACACACAGACACAGGGTGAAACTACCAACATGCTCACAGAGAGTGGGAATTGAACACAGGTGAATGTCACTGTAAAACTTTACACTGACTGTTAAGCTAACACACTGACACCGTGTGAAACTACAAACCTGCTCACAGAGAGTGGGTATTGAACACAGGTCAATGTCTCTGTAAAACTTTACACTAAATATTATGCTAACACACAGACACAGGGTGAAACTACCAACCTGCTCACAGAGAGTGGGAATTGAACACAGGTCAATGTCACTGTAAAACTGTACACTGACTGTTAAGCTAACACACTGACACCGGGTGAAACTACCAACCAACTCACAGAGAGTGGCAATTGAACACAGGTCAATGTCACTGTAAAACTTTACACTAACTGTTATGCTAACACACAGACACCGTGTGAAACTACCAACCTGCTCACAGAGAGTGGGAATTGAACACAGGTCAATGTCACTGTAAAACTTTACACTAACTGTTATGCTAACACACAGACACAGGGTGAAATTCCCAACCTGCCTACAGAGAGTGGGAATTGAACACAGGTCAAAGTTACTGTAAAACTTTACACTGACCGTTATGCTAACACACGGACAGAGGGTGAAACTACCAACCTGCTCACAGAGAGTGGGAATTGAACACAGGTCAATGTCACTGTAAAACAATACACTGACTGTTATGCTAACACACAGACACAGGGTGAAACTACCAACCTGCTCACAGAGAGTGGGAATTGAACACAGGTCAATGTCACTGTAAAAGTTTACTCTGACTGTTATGCTAACACACAGACACAGGGTGAAACTACCAACCTGCTCACAGAGAGTGGGAATTGAACACAGGTCAATGTCATAATAAAAGAAAACACTGACAGTTATGCTAACACACAGACACAGGGTGAAACTACCAACATGCTCACAGAGAGTGGGAATTGAACACAGGTGAATGTCACTGTAAAACTTTACACTGACTGTTAAGCTAACACACTGACACCGTGTGAAACTACAAACCTGCTCACAGAGAGTGGGTATTGAACACAGGTCAATGTCTCTGTAAAACTTTACACTAAATATTATGCTAACACACAGACACAGGGTGAAACTACCAACCTGCTCACAGAGAGTGGGAATTGAACACAGGTCAATGTCACTGTAAAACTGTACACTGACTGTTAAGCTAACACACTGACACCGGGTGAAACTACCAACCAACTCACAGAGAGTGGCAATTGAACACAGGTCAATGTCACTGTAAAACTTTACACTGACTGTTATGCTAACACACAGACACAGGGTGAAACTACCAACCTGCTCACAGAGAGTGGGAATTGAACACAGGTCAATGTCACAATAAAACAATACACTGACAGTTATGCTAACACACAGACTCAGGATGAAACTACCAACCTGCTCACAGAGAGTGGGAATAGAACGCAGGTCAATGTCACTGTAAAACTTTACACTGACTGTTATGATAACACACAGACACAGGGTGAAACTGCCAACCTGCCCACAGAGAGTGGGAATTGAAAACAGGTCAATGTCACTGTAAAACAATACACTGACTGTTATACTAACACACAGACACAGGGTGAAACTACCAACCTGCCCACAGAGAGTGGGAATTGAACACAGGTCAATGTCACTCTAAAACTTTACACTGACTGTTATGCTAACACACAGATACAGGGTGAAACTACCAACCTGCTCACAGAGAGTAGGAATTGAACACAGGTCAATGTCAGTGTAAAACAATACACTGACTGTTATGCTAACACACAGTCACTGGGAGAAACTACCAACCAACTCACAGAGAGTGGGAATTGAACACAGGTCAATGTCACTGTAAAACTTTACACTAACTGTTATGCTAACAGTCACAGGGTGAAAGTAACAACCTGCTCACAGGGAGTGGGAATTGAACACAGGTCTATGTCACTGTAAAACAATACACTGACTGTTATGCTATACACACAGTCACTGGGAGAAACTACCAACCTGCTCACAGAGAGTGGGAATTGAACACAGGTCAATGTCACTGTAAAACTTTACACTAACTGTTATGCTAACACACAGACACCGTGTGAAACTACCAACCTGCTCACAGAGAGTGGGAATTGAACACAGGTCAATGTCACTGTAAAACTTTACACTAACTGTTATGCTAACACACAGACACAGGGTGAAATTCCCAACCTGCCTACAGAGAGTGGGAATTGAACACAGGTCAAAGTTACTGTAAAACTTTACACTGACCGTTATGCTAACACACGGACAGAGGGTGAAACTACCAACCTGCTCACAGAGAGTGGGAATTGAACACAGGTCAATGTCACTGTAAAACAATACACTGACTGTTATGCTAACACACAGACACAGGGTGAAACTACCAACCTGCTCACAGAGAGTGGGAATTGAACACAGGTCAATGTCACTGTAAAAGTTTACTCTGACTGTTATGCTAACACACAGACACAGGGTGAAACTACCAACCTGCTCACAGAGAGTGGGAATTGAACACAGGTCAATGTCATAATAAAAGAAAACACTGACAGTTATGCTAACACACAGACACAGGGTGAAACTACCAACATGCTCACAGAGAGTGGGAATTGAACACAGGTGAATGTCACTGTAAAACTTTACACTGACTGTTAAGCTAACACACTGACACCGTGTGAAACTACAAACCTGCTCACAGAGAGTGGGTATTGAACACAGGTCAATGTCTCTGTAAAACTTTACACTAAATGTTATGCTAACACACAGACACAGGGTGAAACTACCAACCTGCTCACAGAGAGTGGGAATTGAACACAGGTCAATGTCACTGTAAAACTTTACACTGACTGTTAAGCTAACACACTGACACCGGGTGAAACTACCAACCAACTCACAGAGAGTGGCAATTGAACACAGGTCAATGTCACTGTAAAACTTTACACTGACTGTTATGCTAACACACAGACACAGGGTGAAACTACCAACCTGCTCACAGAGAGTGGGAATTGAACACAGGTCAATGTCACAATAAAACAATACACTGACTGTTATGCTAACACACAGACACAGGGTGAAACTACCAACCTGCTCACAGAGAGTGGGAATTGAACACAGGTCAATGTCACTGTAAAACTTTACACTGACTGTTATGCTAACACACAGACACAGGGTGAAACTACCAACCTGCTCACAGAGAGTGGGAATTGAACACAGGTCTATGTCACTGTAAAACTTTACACTGACTGTTATGCTAACACACAGACACAGGGTGAAACTACCCACCTGCTCACAGAGAGTGGGAATTGAACACAGGTCAATGTCACGGTAAAGCTTTACACTGACAGTTATGCTAACACACAGACTCAGGGTGAAACTACCAACCTGCTCACAGAGAGTGGGAATTGAACAAAGGTCAATGTCACTCTAAAACTTTACACCAACTATTCTGCAAAAACACAGTCACAGGGAGAAAATACCAACCTGCTCACAGAGACTGGGAATTGAAGACAGGTCAATGTCACTGTAAAACAATACACTGACTGTTATGCTAACACACAGACACAGGGTGAAACTACCAACCTGCCCACAGAGAGTGGGAATTGAACACAGGTCAATGTCACTGTAAAACTTTACACTGACTGTTATGCTAACACACAGATACAGGGTGAAACTACCAACCTGCTCACAGAGAGCGGGAATTGAACACAGGTCAATGTCACAATAAAACAATACACTGACTGTTATGCTAACACACAGACACAGGGTGAAACTACCAACCTGCCCACAGAGAGTGGGAATTGAACACAGGTCAATGTCACTGTAAAACTTTACACTAACTGTTATGCAAACACACAGACACAGGGTGAAACTACCAACCTGCCCACAGAGAGTCGGAATTGAACACAGGTCAATGTCACTGTAAAACTTTACACTAATTGTTATGCTAACACACAGACACTGGGTGAAACTACCAACCTGCCCGCAGAGAGTGGGAATTGAACACAGGTCAATGTCACTGTAAAAGTTTACTCTGACTGTTATGCTAACACACAGACACAGGGTGAAACTACCAACCTGCTCACAGAGAGTGGGAATTGAACACAGGTCAATGTCATAATAAAAGAAAACACTGACAGTTATGCTAACACACAGACACAGGGTGAAACTACCAACATGCTCACAGAGAGTGGGAATTGAACACAGGTGAATGTCACTGTAAAACTTTACACTGACTGTTAAGCTAACACACTGACACCGTGTGAAACTACAAACCTGCTCACAGAGAGTGGGTATTGAACACAGGTCAATGTCTCTGTAAAACTTTACACTAAATGTTATGCTAACACACAGACACAGGGTGAAACTACCAACCTGCTCACAGAGAGTGGGAATTGAACACAGGTCAATGTCACTGTAAAACTTTACACTGACTGTTAAGCTAACACACTGACACCGGGTGAAACTACCAACCAACTCACAGAGAGTGGCAATTGAACACAGGTCAATGTCACTGTAAAACAATACACTGACTGTTATGCTAACACACAGACACAGGGTGAAACTACCAACCTGCTCACAGAGAGTGGGAATTGAACACAGGTCAATGTCACTGTAAAACTTTACACTGACTGTTATGCTAACACACAGACACAGGGTGAAACTACCAACCTGCTCACAGAGAGTGGGAATTGAACACAGGTCAATGTCACAATAAAACAATACACTGACTGTTATGCTAACACACAGACACAGGGTGAAACTACCAACCTGCTCACAGAGAGTGGGAATTGAACACAGGTCAATGTCACTGTAAAACTTTACACTGACTGTTATGCTAACACACAGACACAGGGTGAAACTACCAACCTGCTCACAGAGAGTGGGAATTGAACACAGGTCTATGTCACTGTAAAACTTTACACTGACTGTTATGCTAACACACAGACACAGGGTGAAACTACCCACCTGCTCACAGAGAGTGGGAATTGAACACAGGTCAATGTCACGGTAAAGCTTTACACTGACAGTTATGCTAACACACAGACTCAGGGTGAAACTACCAACCTGCTCACAGAGAGTGGGAATTGAACAAAGGTCAATGTCACTCTAAAACTTTACACCAACTATTCTGCAAAAACACAGTCACAGGGAGAAAATACCAACCTGCTCACAGAGACTGGGAATTGAAGACAGGTCAATGTCACTGTAAAACAATACACTGACTGTTATGCTAACACACAGACACAGGGTGAAACTACCAACCTGCCCACAGAGAGTGGGAATTGAACACAGGTCAATGTCACTGTAAAACTTTACACTGACTGTTATGCTAACACACAGATACAGGGTGAAACTACCAACCTGCTCACAGAGAGCGGGAATTGAACACAGGTCAATGTCACAATAAAACAATACACTGACTGTTATGCTAACACACAGACACAGGGTGAAACTACCAACCTGCCCACAGAGAGTGGGAATTGAACACAGGTCAATGTCACTGTAAAACTTTACACTAACTGTTATGCAAACACACAGACACAGGGTGAAACTACCAACCTGCCCACAGAGAGTCGGAATTGAACACAGGTCAATGTCACTGTAAAACTTTACACTAATTGTTATGCTAACACACAGACACTGGGTGAAACTACCAACCTGCCCGCAGAGAGTGGGAATTGAACACAGGTCAATGTCACTGTAAAACTTTACACTAACTGTTATGCTAACACACAGACACAGGGTGAAACTACCAACCTGCCCGCAGAGAGTGGGAATTGAACACAGGTCAATGTCACTGTAAAACAATACACTGACTGTTATGCTAACACACAGACACAGGGTGAAACTACCAACCTGCCCACAGAGAGTGGGAATTGAACACAGGTCAATGTCACTGTAAAACAATACACTAACCGTTATGCTAACACACAGACACAGGGTGAAACTACCAACCGGCTCACAGAGAGTGGGAATTGAACACAGGTCAACGTCACTGTAAAACTTTACACTGACTGTGATGCTAACACACAGACACAGGGTGAAACTACCAACCTGCCCACAGAGAGTGGGAATTGAACACAGGTCAATGTCACTGTAAAACTTTACACTGACTGTTATGCTAACACACAGACACAGGGTGAAACTACCAACTTGCTCACAGAGAGTAGGAATTGAACACAGGTCAATGTCACTGTAAAACGTTACACTAACTGTTATGCTAACAAACAGTCACAGGGTGAAAGTAACAACCTGCTCACAGAGAGTGGGAATTGAACACAGGTCTATGTCACTGTAAAACAATACACTGACTGTTATACTAACACACAGACACAGGGTGAAACTACCAACCTGCTCACAGAGAGCGGGAATTGAACACAGGTCAATGTCACAATAAAACAATACACTGACTGTTATGCTAACACACAGACACAGGGTGAAACTACCAACCTGCCCACAGAGAGTGGGAATTGAACACAGGTGAATGTCACTGTAAAACTTTACACTAACTGTTATGCAAACACACAGACACAGGGTGAAACTACCAACCTGCCCACAGAGAGTCGGAATTGAACACAGGTCAATGTCACTGTAAAACTTTACACTAATTGTTATGCTAACACACAGACACTGGGTGAAACTACCAACCTGCCCGCAGAGAGTGGGAATTGAACACAGGTCAATGTCACTGTAAAACTTTACACTAACTGTTATGCTAACACACAGACACAGGGTGAAACTACCAACCTGCCCGCAGAGAGTGGGAATTGAACACAGGTCAATGTCACTGTAAAACAATACACTGACTGTTATGCTAACACACAGATACAGGGTGAAACTACCAACCTGCTCACAGAGAGTAGGAATTGAACACAGGTCAGTGTCAGTGTAAAACAATACACTGACTGTTATGCTAACACACAGTCACTGGGAGAAACTACCAACCAACTCACAGAGAGTGGGAATTGAACACAGGTCAATGTCAATGTAAAACTTTACACTAACTGTTATGCTAACAAACAGTCACAGGGTGAAAGTAACAACCTGCTCACAGGGAGTGGGAATTGAACACAGGTCTATGTCACTGTAAAACAATACACTGACTGTTATGCTAACAAACAGTCACAGGGTGAAAGTAACAACCTGCTCACAGGGAGTGGGAATTGAACACAGGTCTATGTCACTGTAAAACAATACACTGACTGTTATGCTATACACACAGTCACTGGGAGAAACTACCAACCTGCTCACAGAGAGTGGGAATTGAACACAGGTCAATGTCACTGTAAAACTTTACACTAACTGTTATGCTAACACACAGACACCGTGTGAAACTACCAACCTGCTCACAGAGACTGGGAATTGAACACAGGTCAATGTCACTGTAAAACTTTACACTAACTGTTATGCTAACACACAGACACAGGGTGAAATTCCCAACCTGCCTACAGAGAGTGGGAATTGAACACAGGTCAAAGTTACTGTAAAACTTTACACTGACCGTTATGCTAACACACGGACAGAGGGTGAAACTACCAACCTGCTCACAGAGAGTGGGAATTGAACACAGGTCAATGTCACTGTAAAACAATACACTGACTGTTATGCTAACACACAGACACAGGGCGAAACTACCAACCTGCTCACAGAGAGTGGGAATTGAACACAGGTCAATGTCACTGTAAAAGTTTACTCTGACTGTTATGCTAACACACAGACACAGGGTGAAACTACCAACCTGCTCACAGAGAGTGGGAATTGAACACAGGTCAATGTCATAATAAAAGAAAACACTGACAGTTATGCTAACACACAGACACAGGGTGAAACTACCAACATGCTCACAGAGAGTGGGAATTGAACACAGGTGAATGTCACTGTAAAACTTTACACTGACTGTTAAGCTAACACACTGACACCGTGTGAAACTACAAACCTGCTCACAGAGAGTGGGTATTGAACACAGGTCAATGTCTCTGTAAAACTTTACACTAAATGTTATGCTAACACACAGACACAGGGTGAAACTACCAACCTGCTCACAGAGAGTGGGAATTGAACACAGGTCAATGTCACGGTAAAGCTTTACACTGACAGTTATGCTAACACACAGACTCAGGGCGAAACTACCAACCTGCTCACAGAGAGTGGGAATTGAACAAAGGTCAATGTCACTGTAAAACTTTACACTAACTATTCTGCAAAAACACAGTCTCAGGGAGAAAATACCAACCTGCTCACAGAGTGTGGGAATTGAACACAGGTCAATGTCACTATAAAACAATACACTGACTGCTATGCTATACACACAGTCACTGGGAGAAACTACCAACCTGCTCACAGAGAGTGGGAATTGAACACAGGTCAATGTCACTGTAAAACTTTACACTGACTGTTATGCTAACACACAGACACAGGGTGAAACTACCCACCTGCTCACAGTGTGTGGGAATTGAACACAGGTCAATGTCACAATAAAACAATTCACTGACAGTTATGCTAACACACAGACACAGGGTGAAACTACCAACCTGCTCACAGAGAGTGCGAATTGAACACAGGTCAATGTCACTGTAAAACAATACACTGACTGTTATGCTAACACACAGTCACTGGGAGAAACTACCAACCAACTCACAGAGAGTGGGAATTGAACACAGGTCAATGTCAATGTAAAACTTTACCCTAACTGTTATGCTAACACAGAGACAAAGGGTGAAACTACCAACCTGCCCACAGAGAGTGGGAATTGAACACAGGTCAATGTCACTGTAAAACAATACACTGACTGTTAAGCTAACACACTGACACAGGGTGAAACTACCAACCTGCTCACAGAGAGTGGGAATTGAACACAGGTCAATGTCACTGTAAAACTTTACACTAACTGTTATGCTAACACACAGACACAGGGTGAAACTACCAACCATCTCACAGAGAGTGGGAATTGAACACAGGTCAAAGTCACTGTAAAACTTTACCCTAACTGTTATGCTAACACACAGACACAGGGTGAAACTACCAACCTGCCCACAGAGAGTGGGAATTGAACACAGGTCAAGGTCACTGTAAAACAATACACTGACTGTTATGCTAACACACAGACACCGGGTGAAACTACCAACCAACTCACAGAGAGTGGCAATTGAACACAGGTCAATGTCACTGTAGAACAATACACTGACTGTTATGCTAACACACAGACACCGGGTGAAACTACCAACCTGCTCACAGAGAGTGGGAATTGAACACAGGTCAATGTCACTGTAAAACAATACACTCGACTGTCATGCTAACACACAGTCACTTATAGAAACTACCAACCAACTCACAGAGAGTGGGAATTGAACACAGGTCAATGTCACTGTAAAACTTTACACTGACTGTTATGCTAACACACAGACATAGGGAGAAACTACCAACCTGCCCACAGAGAGTGGGAATTGAACACAGGTCAATGTCACTGTAAAAGAATACACTGACTGTTATGTTAACACACAGACACAGGGTGAAACTACCAACCTGCTCACAGAGAGTGGGAATTGAACACAGGTCAATGTCACAATAAAACAATACACTGACTGTTATGCTAACACACAGACACAGGGTGAAACTACCAACCTGCCCACAGAGAGTGGGAATTGAACACAGGTCTATGTCACTGTAAAACAATACACTCGACTGTCATGCTAACACACAGACACCGGGTGAAACTACCAACCAACTCACAGAGAGTGGGAATTGAACACAGGTCTATGTCACTGTAAAACAATACACTGACTGTTATGCTTACACACTGACACCGTGTGAAACTACCAACCTGCTCACAGAGAGTGGGAATTGAACACAGGTCAATGTCACTGTAAAACTTTACACTAACTCTTACGCTAACACACAGACACAGGGTAAAACTACCAACCTGCTCACAGAGAGTGGGAATTGAACACAGGTCAATGTCACTGTAAAACTTTACACTAACTGTTATGCTAACACACTGACACCGTGTGAAACTACCAACCTGCTCACAGAGAGTGGGAATTGAACACAGGTCAATGTCACTGTAAAACTTTACCCTAACTCTTATGCTAACACACAGACACAGGGTGAAACTACCAACCATCTCACAGAGAGTGGGAATTGAACACAGGTCAAAGTCACTGTAAAACTTTACCCTAACTGTTATGCTACCACACAGACACAGGGTGAAACTACCAACCTGCTCACAGAGAGTGGGAATTGAACTGAGGTCAATGTCACTGTAAAACAATACACTGACTGTTATGCTAACACACAGTCACTGATAGTAACTACCAACCAACTCACAGAGAGTGGGAATTGAACACAGGTCAATGTCACTGTAAAACTTTACACTGACTGTTATGCTAACACACAGACACAGGGTGAAACTACCAACCTGCCCACAGAGAGTGGGAATTGAACACAGGTCAATGTCACTGTAAAACAATACACTGACTGTTATGTTAACACACAGACACAGGGTGAAACTACCAACCTGCTCACGGAGAGTGGGAATTGAACACAGGTCAATGTCACAATAAAACAATACACTGACTGTTATGCTAACACACAGACACAGGGTGAAACTACCAACCTGCTCACAGTGAGTGGGAATTGAACACAGGTCTATGTCACTGTAAAACAATACACTGACTGTTATGCTAACACACTGACACCGTGTGAAACTACCAACCTGCTCACAGAGAGTGGGAATTGAACACAGGTCAATGTCACTGTAAAACTTTACACTGACTGTTATGCTAACACACAGACACCGGGTGAAACTACCAACCTGCTCACAGAGAGTGGGAATTGAACTCAGGTCTATGTCACTGTAAAACTTTACACTGACTGTTATGCTAACACACAGACACAGGGTGAAACTACCAACCTGCTCACAGAGAGTGGGAATTGAACACAGGTCAATGTCACAATAAAACAATACACTGACTGTTATGCTAACACACAGACACAGGGTGAAACTACCAACCTGCTCACAGAGAGTGGGAATTGAACACAGGTCAATGTCACTGCAAAACTTTACACTGACTGTTATGCTAACACACAGACACAGGGTGAAACTACCAACCTGCTCACAGAGAGTGGGATTTGAACACAGGTCAATGTCACTGTAAAACAATACACTGACTGTTATGCTAACACACAGACACAGGGTGAAACTACCAACCTGCTCACAGAGAGTGGGAATTGAACACAGGTCAATGTCACAATAAAACAATACACTGACTGTTATGCTAACACACAGACACAGGGTGAAACTACCAACCTGCTCACAGAGAGTGGGAATTGAACACAGGTCAATGTCACTGTAAAACTTTACACTAACTGTTATGCTAACACACAGACACAGGGTGAAACTACCAACCTGCTCACAGAGAGTGGGAATTGAACACAGGTCTATGTCACTGTAAAACTTTACACTGACTGTTATGCTAACACACAGTCACAGGGTGAAACTACCAACCTGCTCACAGAGAGTGGGAATTGAACACAGGTCAATGTCACTGTAAAACTTTATACTAACTGTTATGCTAACACACTGACACCGTGTGAAACTACCAACCTGCTCACAGAGAGTGGGAATTGAACACAGGTCAATGTCACTGTAAAACTTTATACTAACTGTTATGCTAACACACAGACACAGGGTGAAACTACCAACCTGCTCACAGAGAGTGGGAATTGAACACAGGTCAGTGTCACTGTAAAACTTTACACTGACTGTTATGCTAACACACAGACACAGGGTGAAACTACCAACCTGCCCACAGAGAGTGGGAATTGAACACAGGTCAATGTCACTGTAAAACTTTACACTAACTGTTATGCTAACACACAGACACAGGGTGAAACTACCAACCTGCCCACAGAGAGTGGGAATTGAACACAGGTCAATGTCACTGTAAAACTTTACACTAACTGTTATGCTAACACACAGACACAGGGTGAAACTACCAACCTGCTCACAGAGAGTGGGAATTGAACACAGGTCTATGTCACTTTAAAACAATACACTGACTGTTATGCTAACACACTGACACCGTGTGAAACTACCAACCTGCTCACAGAGAGTGGGAATTGAACACAGGTCAATGTCACTGTAAAACTTTACACTAACTGTTATGCTAACACACAGACACAGGGTGAAACTACCAACCTGCTCACAGAGAGTGGGAATTGAACACAGGTCTATGTCACTTTAAAACAATACACTGACTGTTATGCTAACACACTGACACCGTGTGAAACTACCAACCTGCTCACAGAGAGTGGGAATTGAACACAGGTCAATGTCACTGTAAAACTTTACACTAACTGTTATGCTAACACACAGACACAGGATGAAACTACCAACCTGCTCACAGAGAGTGGGAATTGAACACAGGTCAATGTCACAATAAAACAATACACTGACTGTTATGCTAACACACAGACACAGGGTGAAACTACCAACCTGCTCACAGAGAGTGGGAATTGAACACAGGTCAATGTCACTGTAAAACTTTATACTAACTGTTATGCTAACACACAGACACAGGGTGAAACTACCAACCTGCTCACAGAGAGTGGGAATTGAACACAGGTCAGTGTCACTGTAAAACTTTACACTGACTGTTATGCTAACACACAGACACAGGGTGAAACTACCAACCTGCCCACAGAGAGTGGGAATTGAACACAGGTCAATGTCACTGTAAAACTTTACACTAACTGTTATGCTAACACACAGACACAGGGTGAAACTACCAACCTGCCCACAGAGAGTGGGAATTGAACACAGGTCAATGTCACTGTAAAACTTTACACTAACTGTTATGCTAACACACAGACACAGGGTGAAACTACCAACCTGCTCACAGAGAGTGGGAATTGAACACAGGTCTATGTCACTTTAAAACAATACACTGACTGTTATGCTAACACACTGACACCGTGTGAAACTACCAACCTGCTCACAGAGAGTGGGAATTGAACACAGGTCAATGTCACTGTAAAACTTTACACTAACTGTTATGCTAACACACAGACACAGGATGAAACTACCAACCTGCTTACAGATAGTGGGAATTGAACACAGGTCTATGTCACTTTAAAACAATACACTGACTGTTATGCTAACACACTGACACCGTGTGAAACTACCAACCTGCTCACAGAGAGTGGGAATTGTACACAGGTCAATATCACTGTAAAACTTTACACTAACTGTTATGCTAACACACAGACACAGGGTGAAACTACCAACCTGCCCACAGAGAGTGGGAATTGAACACAGGTCAATGCCACTGTAAAACAATACACTGACTGTTATGCTAACACACAGACACAGGGTGAAACTACCAACCTGCCCTCAGACAGTGGGAATTGAACACAGGTCAATGTCACTGTAAAACTTTACACTAACTGTTATGCTAACACACAGACACCGGGTGAAACTACCAACCAGCTCACAGAGAGTGGGAATTGAACACAGGTCAATGTCACTGTAAAACTTTACACTGACTGTTATGCTAACACACAGACACAGGGTGAAACTACCAACCAGCTCACAGAGAGTGGGAATTAAACACAGTCAATGTCACAATAAAACAATGCACTGACTGTTATGCTAACACACAGTCACTGGGAGAAGCTACCAACCTTTTTGAGTGAAGAAGTCTCCCAGCATTATCCCCTTGTGATACTTGAGCTATCTCCCTTAACCTAGGGCTTCTTGTTCTCGTCTTAACCAACCTCAATGCGTACATTGTCCCATTAATCCTTTCAGTAGCCCATACTTCCTGTGCGGAAAACCTGAAAGTAGTCCAGTAAGATTTGTCATGGTATGAGATGGGGGTAGCAGTATTTTTAAGGAGTGCTAAGTGGGTGATCGTCACTCACATCAGGAGTGTCCATCTTTAGTTTGCCACACTGGAATAAGGGCTTCAGAGGAACTGTGTTAGGTGAAGTATGACTGCAGACAGAGCGGTACCAGGAAAACTCAGTGTGTGGGTTGGTGACTCACTACGTTCCTGAATATCAACACACCACCTCTGTGTCAATGGGGAACGGTTACCTACACCACCTCTTTAATAATGGCAAGTAGTGACCCACATGTTGCTTGTGTCACTGGGGAACCGTGACCTATACCATTGCTGTGTCAATGAGGAACGGTGACTTATACCTCTGTGTCAATGGGGAAAGGTGACCTACACCATCTCAGTGTCACTGGGTAACGGTGACCCACAGCATCTCTGTGTCAATGAGTAACGGGGACCTATCTCTCTGTGTCAGTGTGGAATGGTTACCTACCTGTGCAATACACAGTGTGATTTGCAGGGGTTGGCTTCAGCCAGTATACAAAGTAACCGGGGCAGTTTTTCACCTTGATCTCCAAGCTCCAGGAACAGGTATTTTCACCTGAGCTGAAACAGACACTCCTGTGCACCTCCTGTTCTCCCACGCTGGGGTGGGAACCTGGAATGAGAATAGTAGACATTGTAAATCTATTTCACACCCCAGTACAGCAGGGAATGTGGTGCAGAACCCACCGTTCAGCTGTGGTGTATAACTTCATTCCCTCAGTGCCTGACTTGCTGTGAAACCCCACCCCAATGTGATTAGCAGCTGCTGAAGCCCCACCTCCAATGTGCACTGACATTTAAAAATATTAAACACGAGGAAATCTGCAGATGCTGGAAATTCAAGCAACACACACAAAATGCTGGTGGAACACAGCAGGCCAGGCAGCATCTATAGGGAGAAGCACTGTCGACGTTTCGGGCCGAGACCCTTCATCAGGACTAACTGAAAGAAGAGATAGTAACAGATATGAAAGTGGGAGGGGGAGGGGGAGATTCAAAAATCTGATTTTATATATGCATATACACTCAATTCCAAATTGCTGTTCTGATTCATTTTATCATTAATTGGGATGCAGAAGACTGAGAGGAGATTTGATAAAGGTATACAAAATTATAAGAGGTTTCGATAGGGCAAATGCAAACAGGCTTTTCCCAGTGAGATTGGGTGGGACTGCACCAGAGGTCATGGGTTAAAGGTTAAAGGTGAGCAGTTTAAGGGGAACATGAGGACAAACTTGTTTCTCAGACAGTTGTGAGAGTGTGGAATGAGCTGCCAGCAGAAGAGGTGCATGGAAGCTCAAGTTCAATGTTTGAGAAAAGTTTGTATAGGTACAGGGATGGTTATAGGTAAGGAGGGCTGTGGTCCCGGTGCAGGTCGATGGGAGTAGGCAGCTTAAAATTGTTTGACATGGACTAAATGAACTAAAGGGCCTGTTTCTTTTTCTTTCTTTTTTCTTTTTCAATCTTTTTATTGAGTTTCATATATACATATAAAAAAAACATAACATAATAATGAGTAAATTATGAATACAATAGACTTGAAGTCACGCTGATAATAAGATAACAATATCCTATTAAACATCAACAGAAAAAAATACCTTAATCAATCAAGTCCATATGATTATATATGAAAAAAAACAAAAATAACCGTTAAAAGAAGAATTTGAAAATATGTGAAAAAAGTATATATTAAGAAAAAAAACACTAAACTAAACTAACATGGGCAATAATAATAGCTTACAAGTATATGATAGTGTCAAAAAACTCCAGAACTCCATACCTGAACATGAATAAGCAGAAAGAAGGTCTGAAAAAGGCCAAATTAATTCATATGAAAATGTCGAATAAACGGTCTCCAAGTTTCTTCAAATGTAATTGATGAGTCAAAAATAGTACTTCTAATTTTTTCCAGGCTCAGTTAAGAAATAGTTTGAGAAAACCACTGGAACGTGGTAGGAGGATTTACTTCTTTCCAGTTTTGTAATATAGACCTTCTGGCCATTAATGTTACAACAGCAATCATTCGTCTGATTGAAGGGGAAAACTGATTACCATCTTCATTTGGTATGCCAAAAATTGCAGTAATAAAATGAGGTTGTAAATCTATATTCCAAATTGAGGAAATGGTAGTAAATATGTCCTTCCAATAGTTATGTAAAGTGGGACATGACCAAAACATATGGGTCAATGAGGCCACTTCTGAATGACATCTGTCACATTGAGGGTTAATAGAGAATAGAATCGAGCAAGTTTATCTTTAGACATATGAGCTCTATGTACAATTTTAAATTGTATTAAAGCATGTTTAGCACATATAGAAGAGGAATTAACCATTTGCAAAATTTTTTCCCATTTATCTGTTGATATATTATATCGAAGTTCTTTTTCCCATTCTTGTTTAATTCTAACTGATATTTCTGGTTGTATCTTCATAATCATATTATAAATAAAAGCTACTAATCCCTTCTGACAAGGGTTTAAGGTAAAAATCAAATCTGTAAAATCCACTAAAGTTGAATTAGGAAAAGATGGTAAAATTTATGTAAGAAATTTCTAATTTGTAAATATCTGAAAAAATTAGATTTAGGTCATTCAAATTTGTTGGAAAGTTGGTCAAATGACATCAAAGTATCTTCAAAGAAAAGATCACGAAAACATTTTATACCTTTCCTTTTCCATATGTTAAAAGCTTGATCTGTCCAAGAGGGTTTGAAAAAGAAATTAAGTAAGATAGGGCTATCAAGAACAAAGTTTTTCAAAGTAAAAAACTTACGAAATTGAAACCAAATTCGTAATGTATGTTTAATAACAGGATTAGATATTTGTTTATTAAATTTAACTAAATCAGCAGGAAGACAAGAACCAAGAACAGAGAATAGAGAATATTCCTATACCTCATTACATTCCAAATTTACCCACTGTGGGCACAATGGTGAATCCAAATCTAGTTTCCAATACATTAAATTACGAATATTATTTGCCCAATAATAAAATCTAAAGTTAGGTAAAGCTAAACCACCATCTTTTTTAGATTTTTGTAATTGCCTTTTACTTAACCTAGGGTTTTTATTTTGCCACACAAATGAGGAAATTTTTGAATCAATGTTATCAAAAAAAGATTTAGAAATAAAAATTGGTAAGGCTTGAAATAAGTATAAAAATTTCGGTAAAATCATCATTTTAATAGCATTAATCCGACCAATTAATGATAAAAATAAAGGAGACCATCTTGTAGTAAGTTGATGAATTTGATGAAGCATAGGTAAAAAATTCAGTCTAAATAAATCTTTATATTTCTTGGTAATTTTTATACCTAAATAGGTAAAGTTATCAGTAACAACTTTAAATGGTATCCTATCACTCAATAAAGTTTGTGCATTTAAAGGAAATAATTCACTCTTATCTAAGTTTAGTTTATAACCAGAAAAAATACCAAATTGAACCAACAAGGATAAAATAGCGGGAATAGACCTATCAGGGTCAGAAATATATAACAGCAAGTCATCAGCATAAAGTGATAATTTGTATAACTTCTCATTACGGGTAATACCAAAAATATTAGAAGATTCACGAATAGCAATAGCTAAAGGTTCTAATGTAATATTAAATAATAAAGGACTTAAGGGATAGCCTTGTCTCGTACCACGAGATAATTGAAAAAAAGAGGATCTATAGTTATTTGTAAGAACAGAAGCAACAGGTTTATAATATATTAATTTAATCCATGATATAAAGTTAGGACTAAAATTAAAATTTCTCAATGTATTAAATAAGTATGTCCATTCAACTCTATCAAAAGCTTTTTCAGCATCTAATGAGATAACACATACTGGGATTGTGGATGGTGAAGTATGAATTATATTAATCAATTTTCTAACATTAAAAAAGGAATACCGATTCCTCATAAAACCAGATTGATCTTCAGAAATAATCTGTGATAGTACTTTTTCTAATCTAATGGCTAAAATTTTTGTAAGAATCTTAGAATCTACATTTAATAGTGATATAGGGCGATAAGATGTACATAAAGTAGGATCTTTATCTTTTTTAAGAATTAGAGAGATATTAGCTTCATAAAAAGATTGAGGTAATCTCTTCTTAGCAAACGCATCATTAAAAATTTCACATAACCAAGGAGAGAGCAAAGAAGAAAAAGTTTTTAAAAATTCTACTATATAACCATCAGGACCAGGAGCTTTCCCTGAATTCATTGATGAGATAGCCTCTCCTATTTCCACCATAGAGATAGGAGCATCTAACAGGCTATGATCTTCATCTATCAGTTTAGGAATATTCAAATTGTTAAAAAAAATTATCTATCATGGACTGGTCACCATCAAATTCTGATTGATATAAAGATTTATAAAAATCTTGAAAAGTATTATTAATTTCTTTATGATCAGTAGTTAAATTACCGTCTTGTTTGCGAATTTTAATAATTTGTCGCTTAGTCGAAATAGCTTTTAATTGATTAGCTAACAGTTTGCCAATTCGATCACTGTGAATATAGAATTGAGCCCTGGTCCTAATTAATTGATTTTCAATTGAAGAAGATAATAGTAAACTATGTTCCATTTGAAGCTCAACTCTCTTCTTATAAAGTTCTTTGGTAGGAGTCACGGAATAAATCTTATCAATTTCCTTGATTTTATCCACTAATAAAGCAATATCTAAATACCTTTGTTTTCTTTTACCAACAGAATATGAGATAATTTGTCCACGGATAAAAGCCTTAAAAGAGTCCCAAAGTATTCCTCTGTCGATTTCTTCAGTATAGTTTGTTGAGAAAAACAAGTCAATTTGCTGTTTTATATAGGTGATAAATTCTGGGTCTTGAAGCAAAGTAGCGTTAAGCCTCCAAGATCTGATATTATTGGAATAGTCCGAAATCTTAATAGATAACTTCAAAGGTGCATGATCCGAAATAGTAATAGAATCATATTTACAATCAATAACATCCGTTAATAACCGATGATCAATAAGAAAATAGTCAATTCTAGAATAGCTATGATATACATGTGAAAAAAATTCTTTATCTTTAGGGTTCAAAAACCGCCATATTTCTGTAATTCCTGAATCAACCATAAAAGAATTAATAAGTAGGGCTGATCTATTCGGAAGAGTACGGATAGGTTTAGATCTATCCATCGAAGGATTCAAACAACAATTAAAATCTCCACCCATTATCAACATATATTCATTTAGATTAGGAAGGGAAGTAAATAAACGTTTAAAAAATTCAGGGCAGTCAAAGTTTGGAGCATAAATATTAACTAGAACAACTTTCCGATTAAAAAGTGAGCCAGTTATCAACAAAAATCTACCCTGTGGGTCAGAAATAATTTCATGATGTGTAAACGATATTGAGGGGTCTATAAAAATAGACACACCCCTAATTTTAGCGGTACAATTCGAGTGAAATTGTTGACCCTTCCAGAACCTAAAAAAACGCTGATTATCCTCCCTCCTGATATGGGTCTCCTGTGCAAAGATAATATTAGCGTTCAGTCTATGGAATACTTTAAATATTTTTTTACGTTTAATCGGATGATTTAAACCATTAGTATTCCAGGAGATAAAGTTAACAGATTTATCCATCATGCTAATATTAGTTGTGTGTATCATAAAAGGTTAAAAAGACACATAACCCACAATTCAGGAAGGAGGAAAATTGATTCAGGAGCAACCGGAGAACATGACACCTCAACAATATTAATAATTTAAAGTCGGCCCATAAACTAAAAGCAAAAAAATAAAGAGCAAAAGCGTGAAAAAAGATCCCTACCCCCTCCCCCCACCCTTCGAAAAAAGCCAAGCGGCAGGCGCATAATCTAATACTAACATTACCCCCATTTCAAGATGGCAGCTCTATAAAAAGATTAAAAGAAAACTATATAACACCCAGATTAAGATATAAAGTTGCAAAAAGAAAATATATATCAATCAGAATAAAAAAAACTAATATAATAAAACAATCATTAATAAAAAAAGTATAAACATCAAAATTTGAAAGTGTAATATACCTTTAAAAAAAAATCCCGTGTTCAAATACAAGATGACGTTTCAAAAGCAAAGACTTATGGGAAGAAGAAACGCCATTTTGAAAAAGCCATATTACTAAATACAAATGTGAGTTCAGCAATCTATTAAAAGACAAAATAGGATTTAAAAAAAAGGAATGTAATAAACAGTGCAATATATATATAAAAAAAAGACCAAAAATCCAAAACATTCGTCCCATTTCTAAGTACAGGCAAACAAATAAATGCTTACAAAAAACAGAATCTTACGGGAAAAAGAAACGACATCTTAAAAAAAAAGTAAATCATTATTGCAAAATATAAACGTATATAACCAAAACAGAAAGAAGAAAAAAAAGATATTATAAAAATTAAAAGGAACATCTATAAACAATGATGATAGTAAAAAAAACCAGACCCTTAGATCAAAATAAGAAGTTATAACCCAGCTTCATAGGTTAAAACTTAAAGTAAAAAGATATCCTCTCTCCGAAAAATCTTCCACATAACACATAGTTCAAGTTGCACTAGAAGATCGAAATTCTTCAGCAAATTTCTTCGCTTCTTCCGGAGTGTTAAAAATTTGCTGACTGTTGTCGTTCAGCGTAATTCTAAGCTTCGCTGGATACATTAAAGCTTGTTCAAGTCCAATCGAGTAAATCTCTGCCATCACTGGTTTAAAAGCGATTCTGGCTCTCATTACCTCGTAGGAATAATTCTCAACAATTCGAAATTTGTAGGTATTGTAAGAAATCATACCTTTTTTACGAGCTAATCGAATTAAAAGCTCTTTCTCACGAGGATAATGAAGGCGAACAATCACCGCTCGTGGTTTATCAGTCGTAGACGAAAACCTCGCAACTCTGTGAGCGCGGTCAATAACAGGTTTAGTTTGCAAACCCTCATCACCGAAAATTTCCCACAGTAATTTAGAGAAAAATTCAGTTAAATCACCGGACTCAACTCTTTCGGGAAACCCGATAATTCGCAAATTCTGTCTGCGAGATCGATTTTCGAGATCAGTAATTTTAAACTTATACTGATCTACAGTTTTAAGAGTCGATTGTACCTTCTTATCCAACACTTCAATTGTACGTACTTTTTCAACAATTAATTTTTCAAGAGTCGCCAACTTATCTTCATGCCGCTGAATATCCATTGCCTGCGACTGAAGCTTAGTATCAAGCGATCTAACAAATCCTTCGAGTTCAGACATTTTCGTGGTAAGCTTGTTTTCCAAACTTGCCATTTTACTTTCCAAACTTGCCATTTTACTTTCCATCTTGCTTTCCAAACTTGCAAGCTTAGTGTCCAGAAGATTAGAAATTGCATCGATAGATAAAGGCTCCTTAGAAAATTTCTTACTTGTAGCCATTTTAAGTTCGACAGAGTTAGATCAAATATAGTTTTAAGAAAAAAAAAGTCAATCGAAAATATCAACTCATTTGATTAAATTCGAAAAGATTTGATTAAAGGGTGATTATAGTTAAAGAAGTAAAGAGCGCCTAAAAGGCAGGTGTTTACGTCGCCATCTTGAAACTCCTCCTAAAGGGCCTGTTTCAGTGCTGTACTTTGCTATGACACTAACTCTGGGAAACTGGCATTCTGCGACCATCAGATCTTCAACATCCTTATCTTCTGCTCACTGACCGTTAACACCCGTACACTTTGGGTCTGTTTGCTTAGCTCACTGCCCTACTCTCTCCAGATGTTTGACTGTAGAGCTAAGCATAGCTCCAATGCTATCTACAAATTCACCCATCTTGTTGGCAGAATCTTAGACGGCGATGAGGAGCCTTACAAGACCCAAATGTCAAAGGTAAGTTCATCTCACAGAGTGATGGGTGCCTGGAACACCCTGCTGGGGGCGGTGGCAGAGGCAGATACATTAGAAACATTTAAGAAAATCTTAGGTAGACTTATGGATGATAAAAAAATGGAGGACTTTATAGAAGGGAAGGGTTAGACTGATCTTAGAGTAGGTTAAAAGGATAGCACAACATCATGCGCTGAGGGGCCTGTACCGAGCTCTAACATTAATTGTGGGTTCAAAGCTGCCATCACAACAAACTTGCTCTCACATCAGCAAAACGAAGGAACTGACCCACTGTAGGAAGGAAAAGTAAGGCCGTCTTG
This sequence comes from Hypanus sabinus, assembly GCF_030144855.1. NCBI lineage: Eukaryota > Metazoa > Chordata > Chondrichthyes > Myliobatiformes > Dasyatidae > Hypanus > Hypanus sabinus. The sequence continues at coordinate 377,270 of NW_026780853.1, forward strand.
CACCATTCTTCATTTAACAGACAGTGGTGGAAAGGCTGAGCAGTTTTAGCTTCCTAAGTGTCTCACCTCAGAGGATCTATCCTGGTCCAGCGTATAGCTGGGACCATGAAGGCATAACGGCACTTCTATTTTCTTTGTTTGTGGAGATTTGGCATGTCATCAAAAAACTATGTTAAACTTCTACTGATGGTTCAGTGGAAACATTCTGACTGGTTGCCCAGACCTGCTGAAGGGTCTCGGCCAGAAATGTCGACTGTACTTTTTTCCCCACAGATGCTGCCTGGTCTACTGAGTTCCTCCAGCATTTTGTGTGTGTTGCTTGGATTTCCAGCATCTGCAGATTTTCTCTTGTTTCTGACTGGTTGCATGCCATCTTTCTACTCAGGACTGCAATGTACGGGTATGTGAGTGATGGACTCAGCCAATTCCATCACGGGTACAGCTCTACCAATGGGCAATGACGTCCACAAGAGGTGATGACTTAGTCAGGTGACAACCATTGTAAGGGACCCTCACTACCCCGTTCATTTCCTCTTCCTGATACTGCCATTAGGCAGCCGGTGCAGGAGCCTAAAGGACCACAACTCATTCTGCATAAGTTTCTACCCCAATGCCATCAGGTTCTTGGACCAACCTAAAAGACACCAACAACATCAAGCCTGTATTTCTTTTTCTCGCTCCCAACTTGCACAAATGTTCCAAAGTATTGCTGTTCATTTATTTTTGTCTATGTGTGTAATGCATCATTTATATTAATTCATCTAACTTATGTTTGTAATTATGGCTCCCTAAGGTTGTTATAGCCGGGGGTGGTAGCGGGGACAAGCTCCCATTAAATGTTCCCAATGGCATGTGCCTCAAGTGGCCTCTGACAACCATCCTGCACCCAGCCTTCATGTGTGGCTTAGCTACAAAGCCCAGTGGAACCATTTCTACTGACAGGAGGAGGGGCAAAGGCAGGCTACTGGCACCTTAAAACCAGTCGCTTTGAGCAGATGTGGTTCATCAGCCATGGTTGGCAGCTCACCCAGAAGGAAAACTGTGATCTCAAACCTCCACCATTTTGCAGCTATATAATAAATGGGGAAAGACTCGGGAGTAAACCCCGAAAGAATAATCTGGAGCTGGAGTCCCTAAGGCAGTCCTACGTTGAGTTCAATGCTGACTGGCAACTCCAGCAACAATGCGGATGTCAACCTTTGGGTTCATCAGATGCATGGAGAGGAGGAACTTGCCACATGGTCAACAGCTTGCTCTCCATATCGTACTGCCCAGGCGTGTGTACCTAGACAGCGAGGACGCAATATCCATGGTCAACCCTGACCACTGGGAGGCCTCAACAATCGTAGTAACGTACTGTGCTATTGGTATTCAAACCAAATTTCCATGGCATTTTACCCTGTGTAAGTAGCCTATGACAACCATAAACTCAAACTTAAATTCTCCTCTGCCAGACATCATCAGGATCCGGAGCTGAAGGACAGTCTGGGTGACTGTGAAGAGAACCTCTCAGAAGAGTTTGGTTCCCCTGACCACTAGGGGCCCTCTGAAGGGATCTGGGTCATTGGTCTGACCCTCCCCAGAAAAAGAACTAATCCACATTGATGTAAACACTCAACCTACCATTTAACCAGCCTGGGTTCTCCCCCGAGCAGCGATGACCATGAACAACCGTCTCGGGAATCTTTCGTCCTCCGGAACTGAAATGGCAATCAGAGTTAGCTGATGCTTACACTGTGTTTCTAGTCAATATTTTCCCAATCCTGGGAATTCCCTCTTTTGCTCAAACTTCCTTCTACCTTCCCCTTTCTGTTTCTCTCTAAAACATGGGATCTTCCCTGTCGCTGTATGTACACCACATCCCAGAGCAGTCACTGCTGATCCCAGACTCCCAGCATTTCTCTTGTTCCCTGTTTACATTCTCCTGGTGTTCAATTTCTCAGTGATTATCTCCTCACTTTACCTATTAAATCTATACCATTGCATTAAATGTAAAATCTGTAACTCACATTACCTGTTAAATCTATACCATTGCATTAAATGTAAAATCTGTAACTCACATTACCTGTTAAATCTATACCATTGCATTAAATGTAAAATCTGTAACTCACATTACCTGTTAAATCTATACCATTGCATTAAATGTAAAATCTGTAACTCACATTACCTGTTAAATCTGTACCATCACATTAAATGTTAAATCTATACCTCACATTACCTGTTAAATCTGTACCATCACATTAAATGTTAAATCTGTACCTCACATTACCTGTTAAATCTGTACCATCCCACTTCAAGATTTCCATCGTCCATCCATTGTCCATCACTGCACTGAGTGTGGGAACAGTTGGTGCTCCTCCAGGGCTGATCCAGGTCAATGTAGGTTTCACAGGGATCACTGAGTGCAGAGTCTATGACTGAGGGACAGAACAATGTTCAGTGATTCAATCTTCCCAAGGCAATGCCTCAAGAAGACAGCATCCACCATGAAGGACCCACACCAGTCAGAACAAGCCCTCTTCTCATTACTATCATCAGAGAGGTGGTACAGGAGCCTGGAGACACACTCTCAACAATTTAGGAACAGCTGCTTCCCTTTCACGGTCAGATTTCTGAACGGTCCATGAACCCATGAAAACTACCTCACATTTTTGCTTTCTTTTTACAATACTTATTTCATCTTTGATATATACTTCTTATCGTAATTTATTATATATTTTATGCATTACACTGTACTTCTGTCAGAAAACAATATGCATTTCATGGCATATGTAAGTGATGATAAACCTGATTCTCGATGTTCAAAGTAAAGTTATTATTCAAGTACATATATGTCACCATATACCACCTTTAGTTTTATCTTCTTGCAGGGATTCACTGCACAAATTAATACTATAGAATCAATGAAAAAACTGCACACAAAACAAAGACTGACAATCAATGAGCAAAAGGCAACTGCAAATACAATAGAAAAGAAAAGAAAGATATAATACTGAGAACATGAGTCCTAGAAAGTGAGTCTATAGTTTGCAGAACCATTTCAGTGTTGGGGTAAATGAAGTTATCCACTCTAGTTCAAGAGCCTGATGGCTGAGCAGTAATAACTGGTACTGGACCAGTTCTGTGGGAACTCCTTCTTGAAGGCAGCAATGAGAAGAGAGCATGTCCTAGATGGTGGATGTCCTTTATGACGGAAGCTGCTTGCTTGTGGCAGCGCTCTTTGTTAATGTGCCGGGATTCAGTGCCAATGTTTTTTCCCAGTTAACTGCTACAGCTTTATCAGTCCATTACCGGCCCCTTTGATTCCTCCTGTCATTAAGTCCATGCTCTGGGACATTTTACAGTAGCATCTTTGCAATGTGGGAGAAAACCAGAGCACCCCAGGGAAACCCACACAGTCACAGAGTAGAAACTCCACACAGAGGGCACCAGAGCCCAAGATTGACCCCAAGTTCCTGGAGGAGCAAGGCAGCTGTTTATTGCATACATAGATTGATCTATTACAGTAAATCTTGCACTGATACTGGACAGCGAAAAACCCTCGGTGCTGGAAACATGCAGCATCAGTGGAAAAACAGTTGATCTTTCTGGTCTAAGAGTGACCAGTGATACAAAAACTGGTGCATTTGTTGATGGTATGAAGGAAGTCTTAGGCTATTGTGTTGCATCAATATGTCCGTAGAACATAAAACACTACAGCACAGGAACAAGCCCTTCAAACCATGCTGTCTGTGCTGTACAAAATTCCAATTTAAGATAAATCTCTCTGCCTGCACATTCATGTGTCTATCTGAAAACATCTTATACACCTCTGTTAAATACGTGGGTTAAGGCCAAAGGCAAAAAAATGGCTGGAGTCGCTTTGCACTTTAACGCAAGGGTGTTTATTAGGTTCGTCAAAAGTCAAACTTACAAAAATCAGTGGAAGTAGTGAAAAGAAAACTGCCAACATTTACAAATGCAATCTACCAGAAAACACAATAATAGCTCCATAATATTGGCAGCCCCCATCTCCCTCCCCTGAGACTGAAGTCCTTTGGAGTGTGCAGGCCTCTCCTTTACATGTTCTACCAGTCTCGTGTCACCAGGACAATCTTCTATGCGGTGGTGTGCTGGGGCAATGGCATCAACACAGGGAATGCCAACAGGTTCAGTATACCGATTAGAAAGGCTGGCTCTGTTACAGGAGTCAAACCGGACTCGCTGGAGGCCGCGGCAGGACAAAGGACCCTCCGGAAAATCCTGGCAATTCTTGACAATGTTTATCACCCTCTGCATGCCACCTTGGCTGAACAGAGGAGCACTTTTAGTGAAAAACTCAGACAACTGCGCTGCTCCAAAAAGCGCAATATGAGGTCATTCTTACCCCTGGCAATTAGGCTCTATAATGAGTCAACCTAGGGTGTATTGTCTTTATGACAGTTATTTAGTTTATAATATTTCACTTAGTAATTCATTTGTTAGTATTTTCTAGTTAGAATTAGAAGTGTTTAAAGTATATTCATTGCCTGTAAAAAATATCGGCATGTGATGACGTCACATCCGGTTTCGCCGCGTCGTGGGAAAATACCGGTTTGAGATCAACACGAGGGTGGGGGCTCACCACGATGCACACCTGAGCAGAAGTTGTTTTGCAAGCATTGGAAATCACAGTGAGAACAATGCTGTAAGTTAATAGATAATCGATATATTGAACTAAGATGTTAATGCCGATCCTGTTAAAAGTAATGACGGTCGATAATGTTTATGTTTTCGTTAGTTAAAGAGTTGCGGATAGTTTGCATTGAAGTGTATTTAAAGTAGTCAATGGCGTAGGTAAACTCTGCCTGTATACTGCACCTTAATGTAATGTAGTTACAGTCACCTTTACAAGTATTTACAATGGAAATGTGATATTAAGAAAGGAACAAATACTGTATCAGTCTTGTATTGTTTTATCAACAGTTTTCACCATAAGTTAATGTGAAGTGTGAACAGTAAATGGTTAATCTTACTGCGACCTGGTTTTCATTGACTGTGGTTTATCTCGGCGTTTAATTCGGCGTTCCGTTACACCCGAAGGAGAACGTTACATAGGGGAAGTCATGATCCCTTCCTGTCAGACTGTTTGAGGTAACCTATTATTTGCTCTTTCTTTGTTCCCTTCTAATGTTTGTATATCTGTGTGCTTGTAATGCTACCGTGACACTGTCATTTCCTTTGGGATCAATAAAGTATCTATCCACTGAGAGTGAAAAAGTTCCTTTTTTTTTTAAAGGCACTAGGACATATGTATCATCTTTAATTACCAAAAAAGTTACATTAATAAGACACATAAATTAGAATATGATGCACCCTACAATTAGTTACAATCATATTACAAAACTAGCAAAAGTATATGCCTTAAATACATGATATAAACAACATATACAGTTTACACATCCCATAACTAAAGATATGGAATATTCTGCCATGTACGGCCAACCTGAGCACATCCGCTTGGTTTCGGATACATTATGAGAACACACTGGGGAAGACATTGAAATGCGCCCTCTCAGTGAACAGCAGAACGACAAGGCAGTATTGTGTGTGTGTGGAAGGAGTATGTTTACGGAATGCTCTTCAGCACAACCACTGTCACATCCATTTTTGCCTTTACAACCAGCAACCTGTTGAAGACACCCACAACTCTGTGAGTAAAAAAACTTGCCCCACATATCTGCTTTAAACTTTTCACCTCTCACCTTAAACACATGTCCCATGAATCTCGTGAAATCAGCTGAAAGAGTAGCAGATGAAGTTTAATCTAGAGTAACATGATCTTCTCCGTGTAAATAAGGAAGTGGGGGTGGAGAAGGAGCACAGCTAGAGAGTGATAGGTGAAACCAGGTGAGAGAAAGGTAAATGGATGGGAGAAGGGGGATAATGTGAGAAACTGTGTTATGTGGAAAAGGAATTTGATAAGAGATGAGAGTACACCATGGGAGAAAGTTAAGGAGGAGGGGCACCAGAGGGAGGTGAAAGGCAGGTGAGGAGGGGTAAAGAAGGGAGAAGGGGTAAAGCCTGAATGGGGAATGGAAAAAGACAATGGGGAATGGAGAAATTACTAGAAGTTAGAGAAATCAAGTTCATGCCATCAGGATGGAGGAGCCTCATTGTGGCAGTAGAGGAGGCCATGGACAAATATGTCAGAATGGGGATGAGTTGTGGAATTGAACTGGTTGGCCATTGGGAAATCCTGCTTGTTGCAGATGGAGTGAAGGTCCTTAACATTATTACTGTGAGTCACTTTTAATTTCCCCAAGTTGACTGGGACTCACTTATCGAAGGGAAAGAATTTCTTAAGTGCCTCTATAGTGGGGGAGTCCAGGATCAAAGGGTACAATCTCAAAATAGAGGGATGTCCATTTTGAACAGAGATTAGAAGGAAATTCTTTAGCCAGGGTGGTGAATCTGTGGAATTCGTTGCCACAGGCGACCACTGTGGAGGCCAGGTAATTGAGTGTATTTAAAACCGACGTTGATAGATTCTTGATAAGTTAGGGTGTAAAAAGTTAATGGAAGGAGAGGGGTTGAGAGGGAAGTGGATCAGCCATGATCAAATAGCAGAGCAGACCCAAAGCAGAATGACCTGTTTCTGCTCCAATGTCTGATGGTATTACAGTCTTATCTACTATCCCCTCAACCTCATTCTCCTGCCTCCTCCCCATAACCCTCGACACCCTTACCAATCAAAAACCTATCAAACACTGTTATAAATATACCCAACGACTTGGCCTTCACAGTGGTCGGTGAAAAGTCTACAGATTCACTACCCTCTAGCTAAAGAAATTCTTCCTCATCTCTGTTCTAAAGGGGCAGCCTTCAGTTCTGAGGCTGTGCCCTCTAGTCCTAGACCAGGGGTCGGCAACCCGTGGCTCCAGAGCCGCATGAGGATCTTTCATCTCTGTGCTGCGGCTCCCCGTGGTTTGTTAGTTTTTGAAATGTAATTCGAAATTTGAAGATTATGGTGATCTTGTACAATCTAAAAACATTGTGGAGACCCCATTTCCTGGCACATCTGAACCGTCTCACAATTATCCAACGTTCCGGCTAAGGGAGATAGCCTACGGGGGTTTGTGAGTACGTGTCTTTTGGAGCATCCGCGCCCACGGGGACGGGTTGAGGGAGGCTTTAAAGCAAGGCTGTTTAGTTCGAATAAAGTTACCTTTGACTGCAGTGTCTTTATTTTAGCGCTGCGTGTAGCACACCGCTACAACGTGTTTTTTATCGCCATTAATATACATCACCACTGCCAATGCCCGACACCCGCCAGTGCGCACTTTCTTTTAATTCTTCGATCCAAGGTAGGCTAACTATGGAGTAACCTTCAACTCAACGTCTTTTTTTCGGAGTTCAAAATGCTTTTGTTGCATGCAGAAATGTAATTTTGTTTTTCATAAATGTAATTTCATAAATGCAACACATTATAGTTTGTTTATACATAGCATAAAGGCAAAAAAAAACCGTTGTATGCAGTGTTATTTCATTTTAAATGTCAAACGGGTTTTGTGGCTCCCAGCGTTTTCTTTTCTGTGGGAAATGGGTCCATATTGGCTCTTACAGTGGTAAACGTTGCCAACCCTTGTCCTAGACCATTAGAATTATCCTTTCCACGTCTACTCTCTCTGGTCCTTTCAATAGGTTTCAATGAGAACCCCCTCATTCTTCTATACTCCAGCAAATACAAGCCCAGAGCCATCAAGCATTCCTCAAACATTAACCCTTTCATTCCGTGAATCATTTTCATGAACCTTCTCTGGGTCCTCGCCAATGTCAGCACACCCTTTATGAGAAGAGGGGCTCAAAACTGTTCACAATACCCCTTGTGGTCTGACCAATGCCTTATAAAGCCTCATCATTACATCTTTGCTTTTATATTCTAATCGTCTTGAAAAGAATGCCAAGATTGCATGCCCTTCCAGACCACCGACTCAACTTACATATTAACTGTTAGGAAATGCTGAACGAGGACTCTCAAGTCTCTTTGCACCTCTGAATTATGGATTTGTGCCCTGTTTAGAAAATAGTCTACACCTTTATTGCTTTGACCAACGTGCAGGACTATATACTTCCCTATACTGTATTCTATCTGCACTTCTTTGCCCAGTCTCCTATTTTGAGGATATTAACTGAACATCACCATGAAAATATGGTGCTTCCAGGGTGCTGCATCGGCAAGTTTGCGGCGCTGGAGGTTCATGGCAGGAAGAGTTTTTCTTCCTTCTACCGTCTGCATGAGGTGATGGGCTAGCGGAGACTTAGACTTTTTTTTTAACCATGCCCATGGTCAGCTCTTTATCAAATTACGGTATTGCTTTGCACTGTTGTAACTATATGTTATAATTATCTGGTTTTTGTCAGTTAGTCTTGGTCTGTCTTGTGTTTCTGTGATATCATACTAGAGGAACATTGTATCATTTCTTAATGTATGCATTTCTAAATGACAATAAATGAGGACTGAGTGTCCTCATAGTCTAATCTAATCTAAAAAAATGAGCTGCCCATAGTCCATTTAAACAAAGGCCATGATTTTTGTTTAATACTACACCCCCCCACCTCCCGGAAGTGCAGTACTGCCTTCGCGCTACACTGGAAATAAGCCAGAATCTTGGTTCAGCTCTCTCTGAAGCTGGACCAAATTTGGAAGCATCACCTGTGGCGGCCGATCAGCACAGAGGGGGCAGCACCAAGACAAGTTGGAAACAGTTTCAGAAGGGAGAGACTGTGGGAGCCAAGGTCGCATCCCACCAGGTACCCACAGAAACTTCCAGGTGAAGTATTTGTCTAAAGACACGCACTCAATGATTTTGGGACTGGATTCTACTGCTTACAGACAAGCACAGGGGCTGGGGGATTGGGGGGTGGGGGTGGGGGGGCAGGTGGTAGTTGATCCTGAATGATGCACAATCCATCCAATAATGAAGTTCCAAAGTCAAAGAATATGTTTGCTGTTCTATCAAGAAACCAGCAGAAGAGTCTTGAAGCAATAAACAATTAAACTAAAACTAGCAATATAACAAAATGAACAGTCTTAGCATATTAAATGTACTTAAGTGACGTATTCTTAAATACATGCAAGAATATTCAAAGGTATTTAAACAACTTCAACCATTAAGTAAATTCAAGAATATTCAAGTGAGTTCAAGAGAATTTAAGCAGTCCTAAGCAATCTCAAGCATACTTAAGTGATCTTAAGTGGTCAACTAAAAAGATATTCTCCCCCACCCCTGGCCCGCATGCTAACTCTACCCAAACTAGACTGAACCAATGTCAAAGCATGAATACGAAACTAAACTCTTGCAGGTATGGTCACAAGGTTCAGCTGGTGTTCCACCAGAAATCAGAATGGGGAAGAACATCAGTGGTGGGTAAATTAATGGAAAGTATTCTTAGAGATGATATATATAATTATCTGCATAGACAGGGTCTGATTAGGAACAGTCAACATGGATTTGTACATGGAAGGTCATGTTTGACAAATCTTTTTGAAGAGGTTACGAGGAAAGTTGACGAGGGTGAAGCAGTAGATGTTGTCTATCTGGACTTCAGTAAGGCCTTCAACGAGGTTCCGCACGGAAGGTTAGTTAGGAAGGTTCAGTCGTTTGGTATTAATATTGAAGTAGTAAAATGGATTCTACAGTGGCTGGATGGGAGATGCCAGAGAGTAGTGGTGGATAACTATTTGTCAGGTTGGAGACCAGTGACTAGTGGTGTGCCTCAGGGATCTGTACTGGGTCCAATGTTGTCTATCATATACATTAATGATCTGGATGATGGGGTGGTAAATTGGATTAGTAAGTATGTAGATGATACTAAGATAGGTGGCATTGTGGATAATGAAGTAGGTTTTCAAAACTTACAGAGAGATTTAGGCCAGTTAGAAGAGTGGGCTGAAAGATGGCAGATGGAGTTTAATGCTGATAAATGTGAGGTGCTACATTTTGGTAGGAATAATCCAAATAGGACATACATGGTAAATGGTAGGGCATTGAAGAATGCAGTGGAATAGAGTGATCTAGGAATAACGGTGCATAGTTCCCTGAAGGTGGAATCTCATGTGGATAGGGTGGTGAAGAAATCTTTTGGTATGCTGGCCTTTATAAATCAGAGCATTGAGTATAGGAGTTGGGATGTAATGTTAAAATTGTACAAGGCATTGGTGAGGCTGAATTTGGAGTATTGTGTACAGTTCTGGTCACCGAATTATAGGAAAGATGTCAACAAAATAGAGAGAGTACAAGAGAAGATTTACCAGAATGTTACCTGGGTTTCAGCACCTAAGTTACAGAGAAAGGTTGAACAAGTTAGGTCTTTATTCTTTGGAGCGTAGAAGGTTGAGGGGGGACTTGAGAGGTATTTAAAATTATGAGGGGGATAGATAGAGTTGACATGGATAGGCTTTTCCCATTGAGAGTAGGGGAGATTCAAACAAGAGGACGAGTTGAGAGTTAGGGGGCAAAAGTTTAAGGGTAACATGAAGGGGATTTTCTTTACTCAGAGAGTGTTAGCTGTGTGGAACGAGCTTCCAGTAGAAATGTTAGAGGCAGGTTCGGTATTGTCATTTAAAGTAAAATTGGATAGGTACATGGAGAGGAAAGGGATGGAGGGTTATGGGTTGAGTGCGGGCCAGTGGGACTAGGAGAGAGTGAGCTTTCGGCACAGATTAGAAGGGCCGAGATGGCCTGTTTCCGTGCTGTAATTGTTATATGGTTATATATGTGGTCTAAGTGACTTGGACAGTGGAATGATTGCTGATGCCAGTCGGGGCAGTTTGAGCATCTCAGAAACTGCTGATCTCCTGGGATTTTCATGCAGATCATTCTCTGGAGTCTACAGAGAATGGTGCAAAAAACAAAAAAAAATCCAGTGACCAGCAGATAAAGTCTCGTAATGAGATGTCAGAGGAGAATGGCCAGACTGGTTCAGTCTGATGGGAAGATGGCTGTAACTCAAATAACTACACATTCCCTCTCCTCACCCTCCCATCATCTCCCCATGGTGCCCCTCCTCCTTCCCTTTCTCCTATGGTCCACTCTCCTCTCCTATACTATCCTATCAGATTCCTTCCTCTCCAGCTTTTTACCTTTCTGAACCACCTGACTTCACCTATCACCTTCTAGACATCCTCCTTCCCTTCTCCCTACCTTTTTATTCTGGCATCTTCCCCCTTCCTTTCCAGTCCTGAAGAAGGGTCTCGGCCTGAAATGTCGACTATTATTTCCTGACCTGCTGAGTTCCTGCAGCATTTTCTGTGTGTTGCTTTGGATTCCCAGCATCTGAAGAGATTCTCTTGCTTTTTATAAGAGCAGTGTGCAGAAGATAATCTCCGAACGCACAACACAACTCAAAGTGGATGAGCTACAACAGCAGAAGACCGAGAACACTCGTCAGTGGCCACTTTATTGGGTACATATTGATCTTGATTCTGATTGACTTCTTCCAATTGTGTCCTATATTCAGTGTACACAACCCCTATGCCGCAGGAACAAAACACAGATTGGGTAACCATTGACAGAGAGCCCACGTTCAGAGAATCAGTGCCAATCTGCTGTTTTAGTTCTCCATCCCCCGTATCTCTAGCCGGGGTTTTCTGCAGTGATGCAATGAAACCCAAGGCAGAACAACACCTCATCTGAGTTTGATGCAGCCTTGCAAACTCAATAACGAATTCTGGAGCTTCAGATACTCACATTCCCTGTCCATTTCCATCAGCCCCACCTTCTCCACCACATGAAACTAACTCTCCTTCATCATTTCTTGTCTATTTCTACTACAAGTTCCATCAGCCCCACCTTCTCCACAACATGAAACTAACTCTCCTTCACCATTTCCCCACTCTGAGAAAAAAGGCCTTGGACTTGGAATGTGAATTGTGTCTCTTTTTCTCTCTATTGATGTTTTCCAACCTGCTGAGAGCATCTAGAAAGTTCCACTTTTGTTTTATATTTCCGGTGTCCAGAAGGCGGAGAGGGACTCTTAATGGTCAGCAGCAGACATCGTGGGGTATCCCATTCCCCAGAGAACATTAACTGAAGGCGAGGAGAGGATAATGGAACCCACATTTCGTAATGATTCTGGGGAGGAGTGAGGTGGGTGGTGGTGGTGACAGCAGGGCAGTGACTGGAGGACACGGCCTGTGGTTTGAAACATCTCAGAATTTCCCCACATTCTCCCATAGCTTTGCATCAATTTGAAATGAAGACTTACCTGTACAGTACACATATTTACAGCAGGGTGTTGGCTTCAGCTGATACACAAAGTAACGAGTGCAGTTTTTCACCCTGATCTCCTGTTTCCAATGGCAGGTGTCTTCACCCACAGTGAAGCAGACGGTCCTGGTCACCTCCCCCTCTCCCACGTTGGGATGGGGACCTGGAATGAGATTTATAAACACTGTAAAATGTATCCGGTCCCACAGTACAGCGGGGAATGTGAATCAGGACCCACTGTAAAACAGACCAGCCTCAATCAGCAGTGAGCTGCTGCCCTCATCCTTCCCACAGCAGCACCTGGTCCCTGAGACCGGCTCCTATTGAGGAGTAACACACACAAAATGCTGGAAGAAAGAAGGCCAGGTAGAATCTATGGAAAAAATGCCTATGCCTGGCCTGCTGAGTTCCTCCAGCATTTTGTGTGTGTTGCCCAGATTTCCAGCATCTGCAGATTGTCTCTTGTTTGTCCTACTGGGACTTCCTGGGAGTCCCTGGGGTTTATTTTGGAAACACAAGCCCTTCCCCGGTGTGTCTGATGGTTGAAGACCCTCCCCTACATGAATAATGGCCGATAAAGCTCCAGCCCTGACATGATTGACAACTGGAGAAGACCCATTCCCGATGACTGCCAACTGATAAGGTCCTGCCCCTGGTGTGTCTGACAGCTGGTGAGACCCCACCCTGGTCCAAGTGAAGAACACAAAGCCAATTCCAATTCATTGTAATATATATAAATCAATGTTAAGTCAAACGATTCAAAACCTGAAACTGATCAAACCACCAGAAATCACTATGCACTTATAAAATTGTAATCAATGATGCATGCTTGAGTTAAATGGAGCCAGACAGAAGATAGGGGAATGGGTGCTATAGCCCAAGTGACTGAAGGTTCCCATCTAAGCTCGTCCCATATGCCCACATTTGGCCTATATCCCTCAAAACTCTTCTTATCAATGTACTTTTTCAAGTCTCTTTTAGATGCTGTTAATGTACCTGTCTTAACAACTTCTGGCAGCGTATTCCACTTACAGACTACCCTCTGGGCAAAAAAATAATTCCCCCTCAGTGTAAAATTATGTCCTCTAGTCCTCAATTCCCCAACCCTGGGAAGTCTGTTTTTAAGATCACCCCTCATTCTCCTACACTCCAGCAAAATAACTCTCAGCAACTCCCCATAGCTCAGTCCCTCCAATCCCAGCAACACCCTTGTAAATCTCCTCTGCACTCGTTCCAGATGAATGGCAGGGTGATTGAAACAGAACACACTGCTCCAGCTGTGACCCAACCATCATCCCACACAACTGCAGCAGAACATCCCAACCTCTGTACTCAGTACCCTGACTGACAAAGACCTTCTTTGTCTTCTTTGCCTTCTTTGCCACCTTGTCTGCCTGCGATGCCGCTTTCAGGGAACCATCTACTTGTATTTCTCGGTCCCTCTGTTCTACAGCATATCTTACCCTCACTGACCTTCCAAACATTCTACACCTTGCATTTATCAGAAATCCAGTCCCTCATCACTGTCGTCCATTCTGCCTTCAACCTTCCCTGCTGAGCCTCAGAAATTTTACATCCACAATTAGCTGATGAATAGTGGTTGTCCTAAGACTTGTACAGCTTGAGAGCCACTTCATAACTGCAATGAGTGGAGTCACTTAAATACCCCAAGGGTAATCTGGAGCACTGGGCAAACTGGGAAACTCCTGGAAACTGGCTAACTCACAGGATGCCATGAAGATCAAGGGTGGGGACCATGCTCTGAGTTAACATGGGAGGAGATCTAATTGTCAGTTTGACCCTTTCCAAAAGTAACCAAGTCCCACTCAAGTAAACTCAGACCCTACCGTTCAACCAGCCTGGTTTCTTCCCGGAGCAGCGATGACCACAAACGGCCGTCTCGGGTATCTTCCATGCTCCAGAACTGAAACAACAATCAGAGAATCTGTCCCTGAACTCAGGTAGTTAATTCACCCAGAGAAAGACCAGGAATTGGGTCCCATTCTGTCCTGCTCCCTTTCCCCAGTTAATAAAAGGGATCCGGGATCCCTTTTGTTCTCCCTCACAATCTATCTTCCATTATATTCTCTCTCTCTCTCTGGAAGGTGGGATCCCCTATATCCATACACTACACAGCCCTGTGTAGTCACTGATGATCCTGGTCTCTGTGCATTTCCCCTTCACACATACACATTCACACTCCACGCCCCCCCCATGCCCCCGCTCTCCTGTTTACATTCCACTGTGTCCAATTGCTCGGTAATTACTTCCTCGCTTTACCTGCTAAATCTGTACCATTTATCGACAAGGTTGCTGTCAAACTTCCACTGCCCACCAGTGCATTTAGTTTTGGAACAACCCATTTTCCTCCAAGGCTGGTCCAGGATGGTGTGAGTTTGGCACGGATCACTGAGTGTGGAGTCTGCAGCTGAAAAACAGAACAACGTTTAGTGTTCAGTTCTTGTTCCCCAACCTTTTTCTCTCCTAACCACCCCTATCTGGATTAGAGGGCATGTTCTATAACAAGAGGTTAGACAAACATGGGTTGTTTTGTCTAGAGCGGCAGAGGCTGAGGGATGATCTAACAGAGATTATGAGAGACACAGAGAGAGCAGGCATATGGTATTCTTTTCCTGAGTTTGCAATGTTGAATACCAGAGGGCATGCATTTAAAGTGAGAGGCGTTAAGTTCAAAGGGGCAAGAGTGGGGGTGCCTGGAATGCACTGTCTGGGGTGGCGGTAGAGGCAGGTACGTAATGAACTTTTAAGAGATGTTTAGATAGACACATGAATCTGAGGGAAATGGAAGCATATGGACATTGTGTAGACAGAAGGTATTGATTTAGTTGGCCATTTGATTACCAATTTAAAAAGTTTGGTACACCACTGTGGGCCAAAGGGCCTGTTCCTGTGCTGTACTGTTCTGTGTGCTACCTGCACCTCGCTCTCACCAACCAATAGTTTCCCATTTACTCAAACAGAATTGTATAACAGAATCAGTGAAGCAGTCCCTTTGACCCAAAGGTAGTGACAAATCGGCATATGGGAGGGAGACTGAAAATCTGGTTGAATGGTGCCTTAACAACATTTAGTGTCAGCAAAGGAAAGAACTGATCATCGATCAGTTTTTAGATGTTTCAAAAAGGACGGGGGGGAGGCAAAAGAGGTGGGGGAATGGCACTGTTGATCAGAGATAGTGTCATGGCTGAAGAAAAGCAGGAAGTCATGGAGGGATTGTCCACGGAGTCTCTGTGGGTGGAAGTTAGGAACAGGAAGGGGTCAATAACTTTACTGAATGATTTTTTTATAGTCCCACCAACAGCAACAGGGATATCAAAGAGCAGATAGGGAAACAGATCCTGGAAAGGTGTAATAATAAGAGTTGTCATGATGGGAGATTTTAATTTCCCAAATATCAATTGGCATCTCCCTAGAGCAAGGGGTTTAGACTGGGTGGAGTTTGTTAGGTGTGTTCAGGAAGGTTTCCTGACACAGTATGTAGATAAGCTTACAAGAGGAGAGGCTGTACTTGATTTGGTATTGGGAAATGAACCCGGTCAGGTGTCAGACCTCTCAGTGGGAGAGCATTTTGGAGGTAGTGATCATAATTCTATCTCCTTTACAGTAGCATTGGAGAGAGGTAAATTGGAAGCTTAAATTGGGAACAGGTGTTCTCAGGGAAAAGTACAAAAGAAATGTGACAAATGTTCAGGAGATATTTCTGTGGAGTTCTGCATAGGTACGTTCCAATGGGACGGGGAAGGTATGGTAGGATACAGGAACCGTGGTGTACAAAGGCTGTAATAAATCTAGTCAAGAAGAAGAGAAAAGCTTACAAAAGGTTCAGAGAGATGGGTAATGTTAGAGATCCAGAAGATTATAAGGCTAAGAGAAAGGAACTTAAGAAGGAAATTAAAAGAGCCAGAAGTGGCCATGAGAAGGCCTTGGCAAGCAGAATTAAAGAAAACCCCAAGGCATTCTACAAGTATGTGAAGAGCAAGAGGATAAGAACTGAAAGAATAGGACCTATCAAGTGTGACAGTGGGAAAGTGTGTATGGAACTGGAGGAAATAGCAGAGGTACTTAATGAAAACTTTACTTCTGTATTCACTACGGAAAAGGATCTTGGTGATTGTAGTGCAGACTTGCAGCAGACTGAAAAGCTTGAGCATGTAGATATTAAGAAAGAGGATGTGTTGGAACTTTCTGGTGATGATCTTGGCATCATCAATGGGGACGGGAGAGGTTCCGGAGGATTGGAGGGCTGCAGATGTTGTTCCTTTATTCAAGAAAGGGTGTAGAGATAGCCCAGGAAGTTAGAGACAAGTGAGTCTCACTTCAGTGGTTGGTAAGTTGATGGAGAAGATCCTGAGAGGCAGGATTTATGAACATTTGGAGACGTGCCTTATGTCTGATTGAATTTTTTGATGATTTGACTAAACGCATTGATGAAGGAAGAGCAGTAGTTGTAGTGTATATGGATTTCAGCAAGGCATTTAATAAGGTACCCCATGCAAGGCTTATTGAGAAAGTAAGGAGGCGTGGGATCCAAGTGGACATTGCTTTGTGGATCCAGAACTGGCTTGCCCAAAGAAGGCAAAGAGTGGTTGTAGATGGGTCATATTCTGTATGGAGGTCGGTGACTGGTGGTGTGCCTCAGGGATCTGTTCTGGGACCCTCACTCTTCGTGATTTTTATAAATGACATGGATGAGGAAGTGGAGGGATGGGTTAGTAAGTTTGCTGATGACACAAAGGTTGGTGGCATTGTGGATAGTGTGGAGGGCTGTCAGAGGTTACAGGGGGACATTGATAAGATGCAAAATTGGGCTGAGAAATGGCAGATGGAGTTCAACCAGATAAGTGTGAGGTGGTTCATTTTGGGAGGTCAAATATGATGGCAGAATATAGTATTAATGGTAAGACTCTTGGCAGTGTGGAGAATCAGCAGGATCTTGGGGTCCGAGTCCATAGAACGCTCAAAGCAGCTGCACAGATTGATGCTGTGGTTAGGAAGGCATATGGTGTATTGCCCTTCATTAATCGATTAATCGTGGAATTGAATTTAGAAGCCAAAAGGTAATGTTGTAGCCATATAGGACCCTGGTCAGAACCCACTTGTGTACAGGCAGTCCCTGGATTACGTACGAGTTACGTTCCTGAGTCTGTCTTTAAGTTGGATTTGTACGCGTCGGAACGAGTACATCAATATTATTTAGCTTCAGTTCGTCAAATATTTGTCTTAGCATATAGGATATATTTTACCTTTCTATGCATATAAAACACTTAAGGAATGTATGTATTCCAATAATTAAACCACTGCGCTGCTTAGTAATAATTGTACCTTTCATCGGGGCAGGGCCTTTCAAATGCTCCGTTATTCTCGCTTTATCCGTTATCCTTTAAAATTGTTCCGATCGTTGACTGACTGTAGCCTAATGCTTTTCCAATGACCGATGGCGTTTCACCTCTTTCCAAACGCTTTATTATTTCCACTTTATTTTCAATCGCGATCGCTTCCCGTCAATGGAACAGAAAAACTGCGGGCGGCGGGTCCTGAGCTCCGCCAGCTCCCGAGGTCCGCTGGGTCCTAAGGACCACCGCACTGAGATTAGGACAAGTGGGGGCTGTGCTGGGTTTGGGTATTTGATCCTCCACATTATTCCGCGTGGGAATTTAAACTGGAGGTGGCTGTGGTTTTTTTTTACGAGGTCGAGGTGTGAGCTCAATATCAACCCGGCACGGATGGTATGTGAGTCACTGGATCGATATCAACCCAGCACGGGAGCGCTGTCACTGGATCGAACTCGGGAACCCCGGCGCTGATCTCACTGTGCCACCAGCTGACCGGAACCGGTGGGGTGGGATCAGGTGAATCTTACTAAGAAAAGTTTAAGCCAAATACAAAGTTAAACACTGAACACAGTGTCAATGGCAACGACTTAAAATGGCGGAAAGCGTCGCGATCCAACTTAAAATGGCGGATGGCGTTCTCCTTCCTCGGTTCGTAAGTATGAGTTGTCTGTAAGTCGGACGTTCGTAACTCGGGGACTACCTGTACTGTGCTCAGTTCTGGTCACCTCACTACAGGAAGGATGTGGAAGCCATAGAAAGGGTGTGGAGTAGATTTACAAGGATGTTGCCTGGATTGGGAAGCATGCCTTATGAAAACAGGTCGTCTGAACTCAGCCTTTTCTTCTTGGAGCAACGGAGGATGCCAGGTGACCTGATAGAGGTGAGTGTAAGCGTCGGCATGGACTAGAAGGGCCGAGATGGCCTGTTTCCATGTTGTAATTGTTATATGATAGAGGTGTGTAAGATGATGAGAGGCATTGATCGTGTGGATAGTCAGAGGCTTTTTCCCCAGGGCTGAA